>NC_056733.1:1208847176-1209024676 GCF_019279795.1 Protopterus annectens | reverse complement strand
GATACTTAGTTTGCAATCCTGAGACTGCCTAGGGTAAGACTGCCTACTAGATATGAGTAGGGGTCACTATGTGCAGATATGGCTGCGCCAAGCTAGCAGCCCGAGTATGGGTGGTTTTGGTGGATGTTCAGGAAGGGGGGTGGTGTGCTGTGGAGGGGATGATGGGTATTCAATTATGTATCCAGGTGTGTTGGGGTTGGATGGCTCAGTTCAGGCCAGACCATTATGTGGGTATGTGCCGGTAACGTTTCTGTACATGTGTATCACACATTTTAATGTTCATATGTTTGTGGGATTGTGTTCTACAGTATGGCCTGTCAGGTTGTATTGCAGATGTGAATGTTTGTTCTTTGGTTATCTTTCTGATTCACCTACTGCTCCCTTGTACACCTCCAGTTCACCTGTGCATCCAACCCAGTCTCCCCTTGGCGAATTATTACATTATCCGTCATCCCCCACCCCCATATTCCACAGACACCATCCATCCCTTCTCTGGTTGATGGCCTATGGCACAGTCAACAGAACACATTGCATACACTACATATCTCTGGTACCAATATGGTTGTGAGGACTACCCTAGCATTTTTGATCTTCCACATGCTGTACGTCATGCACATAGGTACACGCAAATACTTATCTTTCATGACATGGTAGGTAGACCCCGGTAATACCCGTTCATCTTTGGACTGTCCTGACAAGGACGACTTGGACCTCGAATGGGCAGATATTGGGTGAATGCTCTGACTATTGGCAGGGTTGCCACCTTTTCATATGGCCAAGATGGGACATTTTTGGGACACACATCAGATTTTACAAGCCAACACATACCCACGGTCAGTACAAAGGATAGTACTTTAGTTTTATGCCTAAATGTAAGCTTATTGTTGTAGCAGTTTAGTTGCTTATTCTGTTTCGTTTACTTGCTTATTCTGTTTCTTGTAACATTTAGGTATTTTACATACAGAAATAAGTATTCTATGGGACTATTACATAAAATATGGGACATGGGACATAATTATGTCCTACAATTGCAGGACATTTGACATTTATAATGGTTTTGGTATGGACACAACTGCCTAGAAGGGGACTGTCCCTCACAATGTGGGACAGGTGGTAACCCTAACCATTGGGCTAGGCTTAGCAATTGGTGGCGTGCTAACACGATGTGTTTTGCTTCCACTTGGTATAACTATCGACACTACAATGGAATACAGGCACGGGGTTTTAAATGTCATTTGTTCGAGGGACGGGGACTCAATATTCAGCTACGTGCCTTTGTGTTTACTTTTTATTTTGGTGTTCACAAAACTGTCTTGTATGCTTTGCATACATTTCAATATCTATGGACACTGACAGGAGTGATTACTATTAGAGGCAGGCTGCACTAGTCAGCATTTTAGGTTGCGCGTATGCAGCTGACATGTTCACACCTCCATGCAGCACTTGGACACACCCCCTATACTTGCGCACGTTTCCTATGCACATGGCCGTTGCGGCAGTGCGCCTTCAGTAATATGCATGTGGTGCTGCTGCGCCATCTCTATGCCGCACGGTCAGCGCAAGGCTAACGCCGTCCTTGTGCCGAGCTTCATGAATCCTGGGGAATGTCTATATTAGTCTTTTAGTCAGTCCTGTATAAGAATATTCTTTTTTTCATTCATCCATTCATGCTTTGTTTAGAGGTGTGCTGAAAATTTGAAAGTGGGTGATAGGGGCTGTGAGAATGCTGCAGAATGTACATATATTGTTTTACTGCAAACCTTGGCCTATAAATGTTTGTAAATTTATAATAGCAATGTTTAAAATTATTCCTGATGTTATGCCTTGTTTCTACAATTATTTTTGGTTTTGCCTAGAACTGTTGTGCTGAGATGAGGGGGTAGGGGCTGTGAGAATGTTGCACGCTGTGGAAATGTTTGGTATTTTTTGTCTGCGCCACATAAAAAAATGTGGGTGCACACAAAGCATGCTACTGCAAAGTATGTTATTGTAGCATCTTTAGTTGTTCATAAGCTGTATTTTAAAACACTAATGTTATGCCTTTATCCTGACTTTTATTTTTTTGTTTACTTTGTAAAGAATTGTGCTGAAAGGTTGATTGTGGGGGACAGTGTCTGTGAGAATGTTGCAGAATGTATAGATGTTACTTTAATGCATAGCAATGCAAACTCGATAAATATGTTTATAATACCAATGTTTAAAACTATCCCGGATGTTATGCCTTCATTCTACAATTATTTTTTGCTTTGTCTAGAATGATTGCGATGAGAGTTTGGCAGGGCAGGGGCTGTGACAATGTTGTAGAATGTTCGCCTGATATTTTTGGTCTGTTCCTTGCAAAAATGTGGCTTTGTATCACAATGTTGAAGACTAAAGCTACTAAAAAAACAGCCTTCATATTCTTCACATAATACATGGTACATTCCCTGGTTTTATGTGTTTGTCTAGAGTTCTTGTTCTAAGAGGTGGGGGGGGGGGGGTCAATATTCAAATATTTGCCTGATACTTTATTTTCCTCATAAATGAGGTTTTCTAGCAAATGCCTGATTTTACACCTTTGTTCTGATAATTTTGGTTTCATTCAGAATTCTGTCCTAAGAAGTTTAGAGGTAGTGAGTAGGCATATAAAAATGTTGTACAGGTTATGCAGTGGCTGTCATTGTATCACTGCGTTCCAGAATTTTGGCTGGTGAAAGAGGGAATTGTCTTGTTTTTCTTTCCCTTAATTTGTAGATTTATACCTAACCATTTGTTCTTTTAGACTTTAGTCACCTGATGCAGGCAGCTTGAAATGGCAATATTTTGGAGCTTTTTTACATGTTTGGTGTGGGAGGGGAATGAAAATGGGAGAATTTTGTAGAATATCCTGAGGTTTGCCTCCATTGACTTCAATAATTGGCTTAGTTTCTGAGGTCATTCTAAGGGGATCCAGTATTTGTCAGCCTGGGATGACATGATCGACAGACCTCGATGCTCTGCCAGAGATGGTCTTCATTTGTCACCCCTGGGATTTCGGCTACTGGCTAAGGCTCTTGCCACCCTCATAGTGCCTTTTTCAGGCAGTGTCACAAGGACAAAACTCCCAAGTAAAAATACCAACCAAAAGCAACCTCAAGGTCATGTTGCTAAATGCTGGGAGTCATAACTTGAAACTGCTCTCACTGGAAGCAGTCCTCAACCTGGAGGAGGCAGACATTTGTGCAGTCATGGAGACCTGGTTCAAGACTGAGGAGTACCCCAGCCATACTGGGTTACACCTCCTTTTGCATGTTCAGACCACAAACAGAAGGCAAGAAAACTAAAGGAGGTGGTGTATCAGTATTCATCAAAAATAAATACACCTCCAGATTGGTTAAACAGAATGATGCCTTAGAGATACTTCAGATGCAATTTACTGTTGGTAGGACACCTATTCAAGTCATTGCCAGCTACAGAACTACCTCCATGAATCAGGACACCCACTTTGCCTATTTGGATCAACTTTATTCAATCAAGATATATCCAGACACCATAGTTTTAGGCAACTTTAACTCCCCTAGCATTGACTGAGTCAATTACATGTACTCAAACTCACTAGGGGCACCAACATTCTGGATCTGGTGCTTACAAATATGGGAGACCATTGTAGCACCCTCACTGTGAGGTCATCCTTGATGAGATCCGACCCCCCCCCCCCCAGCAGCATCTAGACTAAAAAAAACTTCTCCAAAGAAGATTATAACCTCTTATTGGATGGTATAAATAGCTTCACTGCACCTCCCCCCTCAGACGGAACCAGTAACTATGCCAAGTTCTACACCAATGCCCTATACAAGCAACTGTATAACTGCATTGACTCGGCAGTATCTGTTAGGAACAAAACAAGCTCTTCAAGGAAGAGCAATCCTGCCTGGTGGACAACTGCCATTAACAGGCTTTACAATAAAGGGAAGAAACTGATGTATAATAGTAAGGAGCGGGTTTTAAACTGGAGACATTCCCTCTTCAGGTTAAATAAGCAAGTAAGATTTCTTGTGAAGTCCCCCAAGGCAAACTTCGAATCCAAGTTAGCTTTCTCAACAAAGGACAACCATAAGATGTTCTTTAGGTACATCTGTAACCTAAAAGGTAAGGCTCAGATGTGTGCCAAACTAGTAGTTAATGGTAACACATAAATTGAACCGGTGGACATAGCTAACCTGTTAACTGACAGGTTTAGTGAAAGCTTCACTCGTCTGTCCCTGCCACATGTACCTCATGACATCTCTACCAGCTGTCCCCTACCTTGTAAACAGCAGGTCATAAACGCCCTCTCTAAGGCCAAAAACACAGCACTGAGGCATCATAACATGTCCTACATGGGCTCAAACAAGAATTAGCATCACCACTGGGTACTCTTTTAAATCACAGTCTAAGCACTGGCTTCATCCCAGCTGAATGGAAAACAGCGACCGTTATCTCCTTGCACAATGGTGGTGTTTCTACTGACCCAGGGAACTACAAACCTATTAGCCTGACATTATCTACAAGGTCATGGAGAGAATCATCATGGACCTTATCAACAAAGATATAGGTAATTTCTAAACACTAGATCCTTCCCAGTCTGGATTTATAAAGAGGAGTTCATGTCTGCTAAACCTGGTGGACTTTTTTTAAGACAGTCACCAGGGCCCTGGATGAGGGGAAGTCTGTGCATACAGCTTATCTAGACCTAACCAAGGCATTTGACACTATCCCTCACTCAGGCATCATTGACATACTCTCCCAGCTAGATATCAACCCTTATATCGTAAGGTGGGTTGTGAAGTGGCTCACTGATAGAACCCATATAGCCAAAATAGGAGAATAACCTCCAACAGCAGAACCATAACCAGTGGTGTTCCACAGGGATCAGTCCTGGGACCTCTACTGTTCAGAATCTATTTCTCAGAAGTACAAGCTAAAACCAAGGGACTGTTGCTGACAACGCTTGCCGATGGCTGCAAACTGGGGGCAATCATAGAATCACCAAACAATGTCAACATCCTTCAAGAAAGTCTTATACAAGCAAATGACTGGTGCCAAAGTCATGGCCTCAAACTCATTGCAAAAAATGTATTTTCATCCCTTTCAGTAAGAGTGATGTTCCTGTAAATTACCACATCAATGGCAATACCCTAAGTACACACTCAGTGCTGAGAGTTCTGGGCACTCAGGTTGAAAGCAGCCTTGATTTTGATCACCATGTTTCCACAGTGGTAAGAAGGGCATTTTTTATATGGCTCATCTCATAATTAAGGGCATTGTTTCAAGAAAATAAGTTATCACCTCCCTGTACTCTTTACTCATTAGGCCAATAATTGAGTACAATGCCCCTTTTGGTATGTACCTTTCAAAGCACCTGCAACAATTTGAGAGACCACAAAGATTCCTCACAAGGAAAATTCAAGGTCTTCAACAGCTACCCTATGCAGATCATCTGAAATCACTGTCCCTTTATTCTGTTTCTACGGACTACTCAGAGACAATCTCTGTCTTGCATATAAGGCAATCTCTGACCCTGCTTTATTGGAAATGCACATCCGCAAGTCAAATGGCAGATGGGTTACTTGCTCTAAGGACCTAATCCTGGTATGTGACATCAAAAGAAACTGATGGAGAGACAGATTTGTCTCCCGGAGGTTACCACACCTTTGGAATAGACTCCCACTTCACATCAAACAGAGCACCTCACTGGCCCTTTTCAAATGCAAACTGGACGATTGGATGGGTAACTGTAAATTCACCCTGGGGGTTCCACCTGTCTCTCTCTTGGACAGGGGCAATAGGTGCTGATTGTGGTAACAAGGGTAAATTTGGCTAGGCTTGTAAGAGCCCTCGGGCCATTAGTCTAGTAACGTCCTACGATCCTGTTGTTTGATGTTTGACTTAAAACTCTGTGATTTAGGCCTTTGTCACTGAGTTCTTTTTGCCTTCCGATCACTGTCATTCTTTAGTCTTCCTACCCGCAATACAATAGTAATATGTCAACAAAAGTCGACATGTGATATGGGCGTGCATCATTTTGTAATACACTTCAGTTGTGCCTATTGCCTGTATTACAGATCTTTTTGTTTACTGGTCATTGTTACTCTGCAGTTTTTCTTCCTGCAGTACAATAACAGATGTCAGCAGAACAGAAATGTTTTAATACATTTCAGTTGTGCCTATTGTACAGCTTGTCCTTATGAACAGTGTTCAGTATAAGTCACCCATGTTTTGTACCTGCAGTCATATTATCATGGTTTTTTGGAAGTGAATCCATTCTTCTGGTTTATGATCTGCTTGCACTACAGGTCTTTTGCCTACTGATCCCTGTTTCTCTTTACCTTTTCTGCCTACAGTGCAAGATGGAATCAACTAGTCACTTTTCTTGCTGGGTGTACATTGCACCATGGATTGAATAGCTGTTAGATGACCTAGTGTGGCAGCTTCAGTTTTTCTGCTTAACCCGAACCCATTGTAGTAGTGGTCTGGCCTTTGCACTGCAGTCATCATGTGGGACATTGTAAATTATTTGTCATCTGACTTGTATCTCATTTTGTAAAACTCCTCTTTCTTATGAACATGTAGTGTTAGAAGGGATGGTAATGCTGCCTGGTTATAGGCCATATATTTGGGGTTATTACCTTTTTATTATGATTGTTTTTGTAGTACTACTGCAGTACAGTAGAAGATGCTGGGAGAATAGTTCAGAAAAGTGATACTTGCTCAGTGACTGTAAAGTTGTAAATTTGCAGCTTGAGCTTACAGTTAAGATGTGTATTTCTTACATTGGTTGGCTAGTCTGGAGATTGTATTCCTCATTTTGTGGCATGGGGTACCTCAAAGTTGAGGGTTTTCCTCAGTGGGTCCATCATGTAAATCTGATGAGTAATATTCCACTATTGTCATATGGGACTTGTTTCTGTGCAATACTGATTTTTATGGATGTAATGTTGAAAATACCATCATCCTTAGAATAAGTGTTCAGAATACAACCTCTCAGCTATGTACAGATTTTCACAAAATGTCCAGATTTTTGCCTCATATTTCTGGTCCATTTTTCTTAAAGTTGTGTTTTTCTGGCAAATTAGTGGCAAACCATTAAAGACTGAAGTTATAAATTGAAAATAATGACAGACATGTGAGTTTCAAACTTCATACCCTTCTGGAAAAAATCAATGCTAATGCAAAACCTGTTCTATCAACTTTCTAATTTGTAAGAGCAATATTTAAAATTGTCTGTATTGTAGGGCCTTTATCCCACTTTTATTTATGGCTTTCTCTAGATTTCTTGTGCTGTTTACTCTGTTCTGCATCAATGCAGTATAGACTCTGTCAATGCAGTACAGTTTCAGCTGAAGGGAGTCATGGAAGCATTACAGGAGGTAGGTTAAGCTCTGCACAAGTGATGCCACAACATAGCAACAGGCAAGGGGACTGTGTTCAGAAAATGTCATCAATTCATTGTGTGTTTAGTGGCTTAGTATGCTGTGCTGACAGGTAACTTGTGCAGCAAAATGCTGCAGAGTCCATCAGTTGATGTTTCTGCATGTGTAAAAGTGTTGGCATCAACTATGTACATACTGGATATGTTGATGAACTACAGAGACAGGATTTCGATGTGCCATGGGTAAAGCCACCAAGATAGAAGAAGAACTGTATGTTAGTACCACATTTCAGGAAAAGACAGAGGAAAGTAAAGTATTTCTTTTTTGCTGCTCCATATTGTGTTTTGTTGGACCGGCCTCTATCCACTCATTTTACTTATCTGTTTTTGACTATGAAAGGGAGGATGAGATGGTACAGGATCCAATGGTAAAACTATATTTAGACTTCTTCAATGTGCTGCTGGACACAACAATAAAGTCATTTACTGACTGGTTTGAGCAGCTTTCAGAGTTGGATAAGGTCTTGGGATTTTATTGAGTTGCAGAAGACACCTTGATGCAACAGTGCAAGGCTCTGTAAGAACAATTGAGGTACAGGACTAGTGGCCACTGTGACACCGATGACTATGACCTTGGACACAAACTGAAAAGCCTTTCTTGAATGCTTAATATTGAATCATCACCAAATGACTGTGTAAAATTTCCTCATTGGCAACCAGTTACAGGACATCTATAAATATTAAAAAACACTGCAGTTACAAACCATAAACTCTGAAAGATTGCATTTATTAATTCTGAGGTTTTCACCTGTTCTTATATATTCACAATATTTACAGCACCCGCATTTAAGCATACAAGGTTGCCCCCCATTCATGTGCTTCTTACATTTTCAAATATACTTTTAAAAGATTTCCCTTTTCTAAGTACCATGTGGAGCTTTACCCCTAATTTATCCCTTAAGTCTACATTGTCATTAAAGATCCCCCAGTTTTCAATAAACATATATGTAATTATATGGTTATCCAAACTGAAAGTTGCAATCAATGAATTACAAGGGCAGATAATTTTATTTTCATTAGCACTAACATTTAAATGTACTCCCCCTACAATTTCTGCTTAAAATGGGTAAAAAGTGACCAGGATTTCTTTTGTGACTAACTTCTGGCATTAATTCTATTACCAAATTCTTCAGTTATCCCCTCCTAAAATGGATGCAAACATAGGCACTGCTGGTGAAGATAGATACCACAAATTTATTTAATTTTGTGTAATGCACAATATAGACTTTTGTCTGTCTGCAACAGACTTCATTAGAATCTAGAATACACACATCAAATCTACTTTTAAACGATTCTCCTCCAACATAAAATACCTGTAATAAGGTCTTAAAAGTATAACACTCAAAGAAAACTTTCCAAAGGTATTGTATATATATATATATATATATATATATATATTGAAAATCAACACTACTAAATATAAATATATAAAAACATATCCATAAAGCGTTCCCACTCTTCCCAAAAATGGAAGTCATAGTCATTTGAGCAGCTCTCACTTACAATCTTACAGTAAATGGTAAATTTAAATGTGGGATGAGGGGTATGCTGCTTTCTGTGATCTCTGCCCTGCACTTTACATCGGGAAGGATGAACGCAAGTTAAAGGAATGCATATATGAGCCTTTGTATGATATTATGAAGGAAAAACTATCTGTTGTTTTGTTGAAACATATAAAAAACTTTCTAGGTCATAGTTTTAAGTTTATTGTAGTTGAACAAATAGAGTGAAACAAAAGGGGTGTTTTTTGGCAGCTAATATTAGAAAGACAGGAACTGCATTGGCAGTTGAAATGTAACACCAGTAATTGGCCAGGAATTAATGAACACACCTCCATCTCCAGCCTATTGAAAATGAAGGCTCGATGACTGACCAATAATAATCAACTAGTGATGAAAGGAATCATTCATTTTCATAATGGTTTTTACACAATGTAAGACTATAATAATTGTGTTTTCTGAGTTTGTTTTTATCAATAATATTGTTTAGGGTTCATTAGTGAACATTAGGAATATCTAGTTATGCACATTTCAATTTTTTTAAAATGAAGATGTGTTTTTCATTTGACTTGTGCTTATATTAAAAGGGAATGGTGTTGTTGATCATGTGATCATATGCGTGTTTAAACCAGGTTAGCTTTTTAATCTTTTACCTTATTAAGCTTAACTGCCCATTTATTTGACTGCACCTGTTACAGTGGCTACTGCAGAGCACAACTTTTCTAAACTAAAACTCTTCAAAACATACATTCATCAAAGAGTCAAGAGAGACTTTTAGCTTAGTTATGCCCTTAAGTGAGCATGATGTGGGACAAGGTTTACTGTACATCAGTCTCATTGAAGACTTTGGAAGAAAATTCATAAAATACCAGTAAAACTCTGGATATGTGGACATCCTTCTTTTCCAATAATCTTTTTTAGAATGATGTATGACAGTAAATTTCCAGTTGCGCCAAAGCCTGGCTCGTATAATACTATGCTGTGTATTCACTCTGACTTTCCTTACTCCAGCAAGTACAATCAAGTAGGACGAGGAGGAAAAAAAAAGCAAAATTTGTTGAGGCAAGGACAGTTAGAAGTGTCAGGATTCATCCTGAGGCAAAGACACGTAGAAATACTAAAAGTAGCAGCAATCTAAAAATCTGAGGAGCTAACTGCACACTGAAGATAAATGACACCCTGGTGTCCCTTATGTGCTTTTGAGATCACCTGTTTGTCTTTGGGTTTGAGTCTGTCTGCAATCTCTGCAATACCAAAGTCTGTCATCTGCGGTCTTTTAGACTTCACCTATTTCTCTTATGGTTTGTGTCTGTCTGCAGTCTCTGTAATATCCATGGCTTTCTCCTGTATGCCTAGTGTATCTGCATTCTTTCCTACATATGTCCCATAACTGTCTTGTGTGTCTCTTCAGTCTGACTATTTTGCATGTTTGTAACCATCTTCTGTCTTATGTGGTGTGTTCAGTTTTTCTAATGCGTCTTGTGTATTTCAGTCTTACTCTAGTGCTGCCTTAGAGATCCATATGAGACAGTCTTGCTATAGTTTTGTCTTGGTTTTGTGTGGGTGTCTATGTCCTGTGTGTGGGAACCTGTGTGGATGTTCCTCTCCTGATTTGCTGTAGTGCTGTCATGGTCTTGTGTGGGTGCCTCTGTCTAGTCTTGCTGAAGTGCTGTCTTGGTTTTTTGTGTGTGTGTGTGTGTGTGTGTGTGTGTGTGTGTGTGTGTGTGTGTGTGTGTGTGTGTGTGTGTGTGTGTGTGTGTGTGTGTGAATCTGTGGGGGTGTCTTTGTCTTGTGTGAGCACCTCTGTCTCATCTTGCTGTGGTAGTGTCTTAGTCTTGTGTGAGTGTCTCTGTTCTGTATGTGGCTATCTCTTTGGACATTTATGTCCTGTTTGTTGGAGTCTGTCATGTGTGGGTGTCTCTGTCCTGTCTTGCTGTAATGCTGTCTTTGTTGTGTCTTTATTTAGTGCTGTGCTTGTCATGGCTTGATGTAGTGCTGTCTTGTTCTTATGTAGATGTCTCTGTCCTGAGTGTGGATGTCTATGTGGGTGTCTTTGTCCAGTCTTGCTGTAGTGCTGTCTAGGTCTTGTGTGAGTGTGTGTTCCATCTGTGAGCATTGCTATGAGTTTCACTGTGGGTGTTGCTGTGGATTTCTCTTTGGATGTCTCTGTGCTGTGTATGGTTGTCTCTGTCCTATTTTGCTGAAGTGCTGTCTTTGCCCTGTCTTTATCTTGTGAGGGTGTCTGACCTGTTTGTGTGGGAGTTTGGGTGTTTCTGTCCTGTGTGTGTGGGAGGCTGTGGGTATCTCTGTGTACCTGTGTCGAACTGGCTACCTCGATGCAGTATAGAGGCTTGTTGTAACGTAACAACATTGCCAGTAAATGCCATTCAGTGCATGTGCATATTTATTATTATTATTATTATTATTATTATCATTAATAAACATTTGTTTACCGGGAAATTCCAACTTGGAACAAAGCCATTTTTCAAAGGAGACTGGGGAGAAATGATCCAGATGCATGTCTTTGTAATGTGGGAGGAAAATGGAATACCCAGAGGAAACCCACACAAATGCAGGGAGGACATGCAGACTACACACAGAAGGCACTCCAGCTGAGAATTAAACCAGAGAACCTCTTGCTGTGAGGTGACAATGCAACCACTGCACCACTGCACCATCCATACACACATATACCTCTGTGAGTGGTTACTTGGCTGTGGACCTGAAGTTTGTCATAATGTAACATTGGTACTAAATGGCAGTCAGTATGTGAACCTTGATGCAGCACTAGTGGCCCTACAAGTCTTTGTAATGGTCTGAGTGTGCTAACATGTTATATAGTGATTGTCAAAGGGTGCTGGTTGAGCTTGACAGGGAAGGGGGCATGGCAGCAATGTGGTCACACCTTCCATTCTCCTGGGTAGGGTACCCAACTTGAAACTTGCTGTTTGCCCCCAAAATGCAAGTTCCAGCCCTCTTTATTCTGCAGTGTCAGTTATGAAGGAGGATATGATGCAACAGTATCCATTGCACCCATCCCTGACACATCACCAGCTACTAGGGCCCCAGCACTCTCAAAGTCAGTATTCTTGTAGAGCAATGAATGCCATCCTCTGGAAGGTCACCTGGAGTGCTCACTAGTGGCCTTCACTGTTGCTTCTCAGTTGGTGGGTGTAGCCTGTTTACTTGGGAAAAACACTGCAGGTGGGGAGGGTTCCCTTGGGTCACCCGGTCTGAAGTGAAATGTATGGCCAGGACTGAGGTGGGCCAGTAGCATGGTGACTGACATTTTCACAGATGTTTTTTAGTTATGCAGCACTATCCTGGTCAGGTCTATATCCTTGTTTGACAGAGTCACATGGGGCTGACTGTATATGGTGGAGTTCCACAATGGCACTGCTTGGAAGGTAATCTTTGCCTCACCCTATCTCCCATGATGCTCCATTCCTCATGTGTCATTAGTCTTTCCCAGTCTGTTGTCCAGTCCTCCACCATTGCCACTCCACTCTGTTTGCATATCTCATTTGTGGCCCTTCCCTCTTTGTATCAGCACCTCCCCTGTCTGTCTTTATCCATGTAATATATTTGTGTGTCTGCCCCCTTCTGCCATTTCTGTTCCCTTCTTCCTACCAACATTGTCCCACTGCTTCTCTTCAGCTCTACCCATCTCAAACAAAGTATTTGTCCTGGAAAAAAATACCTCCTTTTCCAACCCCATGACACTTACTGTTACAGTGCCCTTGTATGTATTCTTATGCTTGCTGTTTCTACTTAGTGACTGTCCTGTAACTCCATTTCCTTCCCATTTACATAGCTGGTACTTTGTTCTGTAACTCTTGTGTCAGCTCTCACCTTTGCTCGTGTTATGCAGTTGTGATGTTCTAATGTGTATATGAATGGGAATCCTGGTGAGCATGCTACATGCATGTTGGCATGCCGGCCTCGCTTGAACTATCATCGCTTAGTTTACATGTTTGCATATTGATATCTTTATAGATGTATCATTAGTTATGCAGCACTATCCTGGGCAGGACTATGCTGTGTCAATGCTTATCAGGCAGTGTCACACAGTTCCAGATGCACTATCACAGAGTGATCACGTTACTCTTTTCAAATTCCAGACACAATCCCTGGGATTCAATAAACTCTGTGTAGGAATAGTGCTATTCCTGCATGAAGTGAACCATGTCTGTTTAGCATTAGCATTAAGAGCAGCACGCCTTGCATATTCATGAAGGTGCGCTGCTGCTAAGGCTAAATGGACATGAAGAGTACTGAGTGCAGGTGGTGTGTTTAGGTAGTGCACGCACATCTAACATGTCCCCTGCAATTAGAAAGTGCCATACAGCACTTTTGAAAAGCATTTCAGTATCCGCGGACACTGAAATGAAACAAAATGGGCATTTCAGTGTCTGCAGACACTGAAATAGCTAGGGGAGCATGAAACAATGTGGGGTGTGTGTGACAGGTTCTGTCACACACCCCCTGCATTGCAAAAGTGCTGTATGGCCATAGCCATCAACTGAACAGGTGCCTGCAGAATGTCCAGATGCCTGCCTCACACACTTCTCGACCCTCTAGTGCAATAAAGCTGTACAAAGCCATAAATAATGGTGGGACAAAGGCACACAAATAGGGAATTCCCTAAATATTTTACTGAGAAACCCAGAAAGCTACTAAAAGGTATGCAGTAGCATGGACTTCCAGAAGGGTATGAAGACTGACACACAAATGTCTGCCATTTGAAATTGCCATACGGCCATAGCTGTTAACTGTACAGGATGCTCAGAATGCCCAGATGCCTGCCTCACATTCTTCTCAACTTCCTACAGCAAGAAAGCTGTACAAAGCCATAAATAATTGGGGCACAAAGGCACACAAATAGGGACGTGTTTGAAATATTGCACTGACAAACCCGCAAAGCTGATAGATTAAAAGGTATACATTAGCACAGACCTCCTGAAGGGTATGAAGACTGAAACATAAATGACTGCCATCTGAAAGTGCTGTACAGGCAAAGCCTTCAACTGTACTGGTGTCTGCAGAATGCCCAGATGCCTGCCTCACATACTTGTTAACCTCCTAGAGTAACAAAGCTCTACAAGGCCATAAATAGCTAAAAAAATGTTTTTCCATACTAAGGTATGTTTAAGCATAGCTGAGTGGGTGTGCATGTTATGGCCCTCTGTACAGCATTGCGTAAACACCCCAGAGGAGATAAATAAAAATATACAGCTAAAGTCCTAATGCTGGTATAGCATAGTGGTTAGAGTCCCGGCTTTGTATATAGGCATTCATGGTTTAAGTACCAAAACAGGCATTTCATTCTTACATTGGAAACCAGTGTTAAAATTAGTTTTTCTTTTTTAAATCATGTAGTAATTGATATCTGTCAACCAGGGTAGTGCAGCTGGTTTAAAATGGAAGTGTGAGTATATATAGCATGTAAAACCACCCATGTATACACAAGTATCCCATACAATATAGTCACATCCCTCGGTAATGTAATGAAAGCACATCGAGGGATGTCATGTAAAGTAAATCATATGCACTTACTAAATTAAATCATTAGTCTGATATTTTTAAAAATTAAAAGTGAGCAATGGTTAGCAGTGCTCAGCTATGCTTAGTCATTTTTAAGCATTGCTTAAACGTGAATGCTTAGCAGCAGTCAGCTCAGCTAAGCAGATTAAAGCACCATTAAGTAGTGCTCAACAATTTCCCCTTTAAGCATTGCTAAATTGGCTTACCATGTTTGTGCACCACTAAGCTGTGCTCAACATTTTCAAAATCAACCAATGATGGCAAAGGGCAGGAATATGACCTTATTTAAACCACACAGGCAGGAACACAACCAGTACCTTTTATAGTTCAACCTGTGCACAAACCATGGCTGGTGTAGATGAGGGTTTGCACTTTAGGGTGCAGCACTGGGGCATCTTGGAGTCCAGGGTCATGGCTGGACCCCTCATAAGTAACCATGATGAGAGACTGCTGCAGGGCCAGTACTAGGGCTTACAATATAAAGCAGAAGCCTTGGACCATCTCGCCCATGATCTCACCAGTGCTACTGGCATCCCCCCAACTGGTGAGCAGGTCTGGCACCACTATGTCGACCTAAAGCAAAGGGAGGGGGTGCTCTTAGACCAGTGGATCCAATATGCTAGGGACAACTGTGCTTCAGTAGTTTGTAAGTATCACAGATATAGATGTACCAAATTACATCCTGAGGATGTGATAGGTATGCATAATGTTTGTTTTTCTTCCCTACAGCTGCAGCAGAGAGGGCAAGTAACATTGAAGCCCATGCCGACAGACTGGTGAGGCTGGTCTGACAGGGTAGTGAGTAAAAATCTATTTTGCAGTATATTAGTACATTGTTTACCAATAGTAGGTATACTGTTACTATGTTAACTGAATAAATAAAGTTTGTCCAACTGATATTGATCTGTAATAAACATCTATAACAGAAACTGTGTTTACTCTGGTATGTTGTAGATTTAGAATGGAGCTGTAAAACAAGATATAAATGAAATGTGAAAGATATACTGCACTAAGCTCTGAACCCTGAATAGTAATGTGTAATGTATCAAATTGTGTTCCATGCAGCATTGCCTTGTGTTAACCTTTGCTTTCCAGATTGTAGTAATGCAAAGGATTAATGCACAGTACACTTTTGTCATGCATGCATCACAGGATTACAAGTTCAGACTGTCTAACCAAGCGACTATTAGGCAGAAACCAGTGAAGCAAACAAACAGCGGTTCCCCAGTGGCTCAGTGTGCTGAGAAATAGCTTAGTTGTTAATTTTGCACATCCAGACATGGTTTGAATCCAGGAAGTGGTACTAAGATGCATGTGTATCCACACACAATGAATCAGGAATAAATGTAAAAGCAGTCAGGTAGTGTTAACAGATATTTTCTCCACAGGTTTTGCAGGTAAGGAAATGTTGGTAGTAGCTGTATAAAGGGAATGCTAATAAACTGTGTACAACTGTCTACAATTTTCCATCTGAGTAAAAACTTGTTTGTGTATATCTGTTTGCTTGTTTACATCTGTGTACAAATATTTTTATGTGTGTGTATTTTGTGTTTTAAACTGTAAAAATATAACAGTTTGTTGAATGTGTTTTTTGGAGTTTTTCTCCCCAGGCCTCTGCTGAAAATGGACATGTATCCGGTTGGACTATCCCGGTAAACAACTGTAAAATAAATAATAAATAAAATAAAACTGTTCAACTGTCCCACCACATGCCTGCAAATGACAGCAGGATAGGTACATACAGCATGCACTCTTCCAGATACATGTCTTTCAAGTGTCACGCTGTCATGGCTAGTGGGCACTGTTGCCAATAACCCTGGACACAGGTAGGAAACCATTTGAAGTATGCCAGTAGCACACTCACATAACAGCAGTTCAGGGTACCCCTTCTGTGCCAGATATGTAACCCTGACCTGTACAAGTCCCCTCTAGTCATGTACCCAGTGTTGTCACAGTTTGTCCCATACCATTCCAGGCTGACAGTTTAATAGGTATGTTAGTGCTACAGAAGCTATAGGCCATAGACAGATGGAAAATGAAGGCAGACCCATAGAGTATTGAACAGTACTGTTATGGAAAATAGAAGCATTAACAGTTGTTAATGGACTTTTTGTCTCTCCCCCCACCCCTTATCTGTATCAATGCTATAATTCATATACTATGGGTATGTTGTTCTCCAAACCTAATGTTGGGACTTGTGTTCTTTTATCATTCATATATTTGATTGGTTGCATCTTAACATACTTTGTTCAAATACCATTGTTGGTGGCCTGCTGCCATCAATGTTACTAGCATGCTGTTATGATGCATATTGTTGTTCTATTTATGGATGTATTCTGTTTGCTATGCAACCATTTCAAATCTGTTTTATGGGGTTAATTGGAACACCCATGCATGCTGTTATAACTAATCTTGAAATGCATTGTTCATGACTAACCAACATATTTTGTAAAACTTCAACACCATAGCACGTTTGGGAAGGCAGATCCCAGCGGATCCCCCTATCCCACCTCATCTAGCCATGGCATCGGGCCCGAGCATGTCTGGACCCAACCCGGGACTTTCTCATCCGTTGGTCCTGCACCACCTTTGGGTGGAACCACCTCAGGGTACGGGGTCCACCCCCCCCCGGGAACAGGTGCAGACAGGAGCCTGTCAACAGCATGCAGTTCCAGGGTATGGTGTGCGCCATCATCTGAACAGAGCAGGATGACTAGCTGCACTAGATGGAGGGCCGCCTGGTGCACCTCGAGGGGCAGGTTGCCCCTCCTGTCCAGCCTCACACAGCCACCTTCAGGGCCGTGAAGGTGCAGTGGTTACTGCTCATGGCTGGGAAACTCAGTCCCACTGTATCCATTTGGAGACTCATGGGCTCCGGATTCCTAACCATCCTTCCTGTCAAAGGTATTTACCCTCCTCATGTGTCATATGCTTCCTGTGTCTGCTATCTTGTCTGTCTTGTCTGTCTGCAAATGCAACCTATCCTACCCAGCCTTCCTCCCCAAACACATCTACTGGCTGTGTGAAACTCAGTCCCACTGTATCCATTTGGAGACTCATGGGCTCCGGATTCCTAACCATCCTTCCTGTCAAAGGTATTTACCCTCCTCATGTGTCATATGCTTCCTATGTCTGCTATCTTGTCTGTCTTGTCTGTCTGCAAATGCAACCTATCCTACCCAGCCTTCCTCCCCAAACACATCTACTGGCTGTGTGAAACTCAGTCCCACTGTATCCATTTGGAGACTCATGGGCTCCGGATTCCTAACCATCCTTCCTGTCAAAGGTATTTACCCTCCTCATGTGTCATATGCTTCCTGTGTCTGCTATCTTGTCTGTCTTGTCTGTCTGCAAATGCAACCTATCCTACCCAGCCTTCCTCCCCAAACATATGTACTGCCCTTCCCCAACATCCCACTCTCACCTTAAAAAAAGAAAAAGGGCATCTGTCCCACAAAAAAAAAAAAAAAAAACATTGCCCCATACATAGCTCTACATTTTCCCCCCATGTACAGTGAATCTAATAAATCTATCCACAGATTATTCTGCAAATGTCTGTCACCAACACCCCTTCCTGTGGGGTGTGAGGCTGTAAATTCCAAATTCTACATATTATTTACAGCTGTTGCTGCAGAAGAAATGTAGAGTTATGGTCCTTTCCTGCACCAGTCCTGCACATCCCTAGCTGGTTTTCCTAATGGTTTATCCCCTGCTTCCCCCCATTTCACCACTTTCCTATCACCTTTTTTCTTTTCTTTAATTAAAATTAGCACGGATGTAAATGAAGCTAAGAGGACTTAACCGTCTGTTAGCAACACTTAGCTCCTCACTAAATTGCCCAAACCCACTTACAACTGCTTAAATGTGCCTTAAACACTCTGTCTCCATCAGCCCTTGTTCTGCCCAGCAACAAATTAATCAGCCCTGCCAGCTCTAGAACCCAGGATGCTGTGCATTACAATTACAGTGACCTACCACTACACCATCTGGGTTGTAGGAATTTATAATGCTTTTACAAACATATCATGCATTCTGGTCAATTAACATTAATGAAAAGAGTCAGCATTTCCAAGTCGGGAACACAGGACCCTGTGTATTACAATCACAGCAATGCACCTCCAGATCATCTGCGTGGTAGGAATTTGTAATGTTTTAACAAACATATCATGCACGATAGCCTTTTAACATAAGGGAAATATATATATATATGCGTAGTACTCTTATATACATATATATATATATATATATATATATATTTATATATATATATATATATATATATATATATATATATATTTATATATATATATATATATATATATATATATATATATATATATACACAATACCAACCTCTTAATGCAAGACATCTGCAAAAAGACCAACAAAGTGCGATGATAAAGAACAAGTGATTGGGAGGGTGGCCTAATGGTTAAGGTGTTTGCCTTACAAACACAAGTTGCAGGGTTTGAGTCTCATAAGGGATAATTGGCTAGGCTTAAAATGATTTGCAAGGGCAGTTAGCTTAGCACTAATCTATGAACCCATGAACAAACAATGGTGACATCTTTGAAATATGGCTGTCATACACGTAGAAGTCTGCTAGAGTGGCATGGTTTGCTTTAGCATATAATTCCAGAGAGATTCCAGGTCTGAAACACAAATGAACTTCATTATTTACTGATGTCAATGCTCACATCATCCCAGTGGTTTGTCAGAAACCCCCAACTTTTATGAGCAACAGACCAAACATATGAGCCAGACATCTGGACAGTTGAGAGATATGACTGCAGTGATGTAACAGAATAAAAAAAAAACCGTGATAGCTGCCAACAATGTCACCCAGCACCTTTTGAACCACAGTAAGACCAACACAACACTACCCCAAATCAGCTCTGGGGAATGCACTACAGGGATGGAACTTTAGGGAATAGCAGATATTGGTATAAAAATGTCCACCCAAAACCATGTGTGCCACAGTCACACCATAACATACCAGTTCCCCAAATGAACCCTAGAGTAGAATGACTGTTTGAACAAACATATCCTGATTGCTAGTCACACACTATACTGATATATACTGGCCCAAATCAGAATCTACTGGGAATCATGAGGTGATACGAGACATTTCCCAGTCTGCCCCTACAAACATATACACCTGATAGACCATCAGCAGCCATAGCAGCATGCACAGTCAGACAGAAAAAGGATCTATGACACTCACATCTGCTACTCTCTCTACTCAGCCCAGCAAACATTTACACACAACCCTGCTACACATTCTTGGTGGTCTGTTAACAATGGCCAGACGTACGTAACTCTCAACTGTACAGATTTCCACAGAATGTCCAGGGTGTGGGACCATATTCATGGCCACTGCCGCATACCACTTCCAGGAATCTGCTAAGTCACTGGGATGATACCTGAATTGCAGTCACTAAATAATGACATACCATACCTCTGAACCTCTTACTGCATGACATCTGGACAAAGCATGACATACTTGGGGGACAGGGGGCCGGAAAGACGGACATATCTCACATAATGGTGTCAAAACCTGAAACAGTTGTTGGTGTTACAGGCTTTGTTGTAACATAATACTCCTGAAGGATATGATGTCTGAAACACCAATGTATGTCAACATTTACGGACTACAATCCTCACATTATCCTACTGATTTCACAAAAACACAAGTTGTCTGAAGAACAGAACAAATATAACAGGCAGACTTCTGCGCAGTCTGTGGACATCAGGACAGTTGACAGGTATGTCAGAGACATATCACTGTCAGACATCAGGTGACTCAGAAAATGCATGTTCAGACAAACCCTGTTAATCTAGCAAGCCTCTATGCCTATAACAGCACTACTTACTTACAATCTGAACCCAATTCTGGAGCTCTGTTCCCCATGTTGTTGTGCTGTCTCCACATGTCCTCTCCTGAGAGGTATTCCCACCTACTGTATGTGAATCTGTAGTCCCCACACCTCTATAATGTCCTCCACACAGGCAAGAAAAAGGGGCAAGGCCTACATGAATGATGTAATTATAGCACTGTGTTGCTATGGCATTGTCTAATGGAAAGACAACACAGCAGCTCTGGATGCAAGTAACAAGTGGGAGACACCAATTGGTGCATAGGCCATCACCTGCTCTTGAGCAGTGCCTACAAAAGCCAATCTGCTGCCTATGCAGCACAGGTCTCTACCCATCTACACAGAGACAGACTGTGACTGCACAAACCTAACCATTTGCATTGTTGTGAGGAAATACTTCAGCACTATAACAAGTATGTCAATCATGTAAGCTTGTAAGGGAATGCAGAAGGGGGATGCAATATTGTCAAATGGGACATTAAACAGTAAGCTGCAACAAGACCTGCTGGACTCACATGCTGCTGTCCAGCACCTATGGCCATTCCTGCTTGCCCTGTCTGCATTGACATGGAACACATCTCTAGTGCCTTAATCACCCCAGCAAAGGTCAGCTCATGTATAACTACCACTGGAGTGTCTGTTGTCCAATACTGAGTGTGTCATTGCTAGGCCAGCTACTTGGGATGTTGTAATTATTCATATGTCACGTGTGAATGCTACTCTGGTACATATGCTTGTCTTACAAATGTAAGAGACTTGTATAGGATATTTGCATAGTGCACAACAGGTGCAGATGTATGTGTTGAACTGTATTTGATATACTGAGCCCATACCTGACAACTGTCCAGAGTTTTGCAGACTGACCACATGTTTGCCTCATATTTGTAGTCAATGCCTCATACAGTTGTGTATTGTCTGACACATCACTGGCAACCCATTAAAGACTGAAGTCATAACATATTAGCATACATTTGATTGTCAGATGTCATATCCTGCAGAGTAGACCTGTGAATGCAACACCGCCTTTGCTGGCAATTAAGTGTGTTTCAGCTAGATGCATAAAGTGACACTATGTACTGGCCTTTGCCCACCACTGCTGTGTGCCTTTGTGCAGATGTCATGCTCTAACAGGAGCTAGGTGTCTTATTATGAAACCCATGTAAATGCAAGTGTACCTTGTCCTGTAGGATGCCAACATTTGTGCAGTCACTGACACCAGCTTTGTAGCTGTGGAGAGCACACCAACCTTGCCAGGTCACTCATCCCCATCATACTTTTAGACCCCAAATGGAGGCCTGCAAATCCAATGGAGGTGGAGTGTTAAACATTAGCATACATATACACACCTCCAGGCTGGCCAAACAGTATGACACATGGGAGACATCTTTAGTGCAGTTAACAGCTGACAAAACACCTACTCAAATCATTGCTAGCTACAGGCCTCCAACCATGACTATGAAAATCCATCACACCTATTGGGACCTGCTGTAATTTGTCAGGATTCAGTCATCAATCCTGCTCGTGGGTGACTTCAAATACATAACCATAGTGTGTATGACCTATGCCACCTGAACATGAATGCACAGAGATTGCTCAGCTTTGTCAATGGCAATGCAGTGGATCAGCCAGTCAACACTCCTACAACAGGTGGAAATATCCTGTACCTGGTCCTAACCAACATGTGTAGCCACTGTAGCACTCTTACAGTGCCCTCCTCTCTCCCCTGCTCCCGCTTTACAGTGTAAAACAGAAGTAACTGTATACAAATGATGATAACTCCCCTCAGAGCAGGTAAAAGTAGCTGTACAGCCAATGTCCCATGTGTTGGAACAAGCAGCAGTGTCCAGGTCCACACCACAATACTATGTGGGCACCTGCATAGCTGTATGGACTTAGCAATACCTAACAGGACAAGATCATCTCCCTCACGGTAGGGTAAATGCCCATGGTGGATGGCAGTAATAGACAAATACCATTATAGGTGGAAATAATTGCTGGATGGGCCAAGGAGGAAAAGGTGCCTCGTTTGAAGCAATTTCACCTTGGTCTGCACAAGCAAATAAGGTCACAAGTGATTTACCCTAAAGCTGTCTTTTAGTGCAAATTGGACACATCCACTAAGGCCAATCACTAGGCCTTCCACCACACACGTGTCTGCAATTCCAGAAATAACACACAAATCTGCTCTGTAGTGGTGGTCAGTAACACCACATACACATATGGCATAGATATAGGCAACCGCCTGCAGACAGGTGAAATGTAAACATCACCCCCCAACCCCCATTAGTACACATGCGCATGCACAGCACCTGCCCCCTCTCCATATCATCAGGAAGCAGGTCTGTAATGCCCTCTCAAAGGCAATGCACAGTGATCTCCATAGGCCTGAATCATCCCTGGCTGCATCCTACATGAACACAGCCATGGGCTCTCAGATCCATTCCGCACTGTAGTCAAACACAGCCTGAGCACCTGTGTCATCCCATCTACACAAAGGACAGCCATTGTCATCCCTATACACAAAGGCAGAGCAATCTACCGACCTAGGCAATCCTATGCACATCAGCCTAACTAGTCTGCTCTGCAAGGACATGGAAGGCAATATCAAGGACATTATGAACAGGGACATCAGCAACATCGAAATGCCTGAGTCCACACAGCATGGTACTGTCAAAGGGAGATCAGGCCTGTTAAACCTGGTCAACCTCTTTGAACTGGTCAACACACACACAAGGACAAGGGGCAGATGGTGAACAATGCTTACGTTCACCTAGCCCAATTCTCTCACAATAATCCCCAGGCAGCCAGATACATACACTTACACAACTAGGCACTGTCCTGTATGTTATCAGATGGGTAGGTAACTGGCCCAATGGTAGTACCCACTCGGTCAAAATAGTGGAACCCACCTCTGGTAGTAGAGTCTTCCAAAGTGTACCCCAAGGATCGGTCTGGGTGCCTCTACTGTTTGAGATATATGTATCTGAAGTACAGGACAAAAGCAGTGGTCTGTGGCTGACCAGGTGTACAGGCAGCTGCAAGCTGGCCACTGTCTTACATTCCCCTACTGATATGAGCATCCCCCAAGAGGAACTCACCAAATTAATGACTGGTGCAAGAAGCATTGCCACAAACTGAATGCCAGGAGATGCATCATTTTCCCTGTTGTAGCAGATGTCATCCACAATAAGTATGACAGTAATAATGTACTGAGCATGCAATCAGGTGTGAGGTGACTTGTGCACCAAGGTTGGTAGCAACCTGACAGTTTACCATCATGTGGGCACCATATTATGGAAGGCTGTCTACATGGCCCACCTCACACATATGGGTATGTCATCCAGGAACCGGGAGGCCACAACATCCCTGTACTCCACCCTTATCAGACACATTACCAAGTACAATGACTCCTTTGGCATGTACCTTGCCAAGCAAATGCAGCAGTTGCAGAGACCATGGAGGTTCCTGACCAGGCAATTCCAGGGTCTGCAACTCCTATCCTCTATAGGTAGGTTGAAAGCCCTGTCCCTGTACTCAGTCTCATACTGACTGATCATAGGTGATCTGCGTCTGGCATACAAGGACATGTCCAAACCTGCCTTGATGGTGTTTCTGCATATCTGTAAGACAAATTGCACTCATGCATCATGCAAGCAAGGCCCTCACCTGGTCTGTGACATATATAGTACTTGGTAGGATAGTGTGGTGTCCCACACAATACACTGTATGTAAAACACACTCCCTCCCCATGTCTAGCAATGTACATGTATAGCCCTCTGGAAGAGGAAGCTGGACGACTGCATGGGAAAAGGATGAGACACCCATGGGATCTTGTGTGTGTCCCAGATGGACAGGGGAAACAGGTACTGGCTTGGAAGGGACATGGGTGAAAGTCTGGGTCAGGATTATGAGGGCATCAAGGCCAGCAGCCTGGTATCATCTTATGAGGCTATGCAACTAGTACTTTACATGTGTCCTGTATGTATTGCAAACTGTCCTGCAATGTTATCTGAAATGAATCCCTGTGAGTCTGAACTGTGTATGTACTGCAGTGATAATGTGTAGTCCTGTCCCTTCATCAGTTATCATCACATATTGTTACACCTTGTCAGTGTATGTGGTCTGTATAGCAGTAAGTCAGCCCTTACAGTACGTGCATATGCACTTGGTGACACTGTATATCTCACTCCAATAGCTTTGGTCTTGGCCACAATTACCATTCTGCTATTAGGCCCATAACACATTGGAAATTGTCACCCTTTGTTGTGGGCCGGACTGTAGCAGTGATAGAGATGGATTGCAGCAGGCAGAACTGCAGAAAGAATGTTTGTCAATGATATCACAGGAATGCTTATTGTCAGGGGACACAGACAACATATAGGTTGCAAACATATGGATATCCAATGTATAACTGTACAGATGACTGGTATGGGCTGCATAGTGTTACATGGTGCATGTGAGGCAGATGCCATTAACGGGGTTTTTAAAGTAATGTCATGGGTAGGAGGTCAACAGCCCTTAAAATGGTATAACCTACACACACAACAGCCACAGGGGATAAGTTTCACACCCTACAATAGTTGTCGGTATTGAAATTAGAACCCCTACTTATTTAACTATTTCTGCTATAGTATTATGCAGTTATTGCGCACACACACACGCTCACACACACACACACACACACACACACACACACACACACACACACACACACACACACACACACACACACACACACACACACACACACACACACACACACACACACACACACACACACAGGCAGCTGATGTGATATTATAACCCCCACCTCAGTACTATTACACAATGGGGCTCACCTTTTATGCTGGCACATGCGACTGGGTACAACCAGTATGCCACTGTCCACAGCAGGGCATCACTCTACACCACATCTATGTGCATGTATGATTGACATATTATCTGTTGCCCATACGTATGTCTGTGTATCACACTCAACAGATGCAGATATATCACATATGGGCCACCTACAACCAGCTGAGGGTAATCCTGTCTGATGGGTGTGTGTAGGGACAGTTAAGGTGTACATAGCTGTCTGTATGCACAGACATATATATACGATACAGTCATATAGTCCGATGTGGGTTCCAACATGGCCTGTGAGTCTCTAAGTATAGGAGCATGCCCAGTATGACCTTCTATAGTGAGAGTGCAACTCCATTAGAGAGATGGGTGTACTCCAGTCTGGGGTTTTGTGTGCTACAGCCATACCTCTGAGGAGTAAACAGGTCTTTCCTAGGGGTACTGGGTTTGTTTAGCAGACATTTTCAGATATATCTCCGAGTCAGACTGCCAACCAGTCATGAGTGGAGTCCCACAGGGATCAGTTCTGGGCCCTCTCCTGTTTGGCATCTACTTCTCAGAAGTCCAGGCCAACACGGAGGGACTCTAGCTGACCAAGTTCACAAATGACTGCAAGCTGGGAGCCATTATTAACTCCCCAAATGATGTAGAAATCCTACAAAAAGGTCTCACTGAGACCAATGACTGGTGTCGAAACCATAGCCTTAAGCTTAATGCCAAAAAATGTGTTGTCATCCCCTTTGGGAAAAACTCTGTTCCCACTAAATACCACATTGATGGGAGGCCACTAAACACTGAAGGCATTATAAGAGATCTGGGGACACAGGTTGACAGCAACCTCTCCTTCGACCACCATATTGCCACTGTGATCAGAAAGTCCTTCGATGTGGCACATCTCATTACCAAGGGTTTTGGATCCAGGAAAAAAGTGGTCATCATCTCTCTCTACTCTTCCCTTATTAGACCAGTCATCAAGTATAATGCCTATACTTCACTAGACACATGAAACAGCTTGAAAAGCCACAAAAGTACCTCACGAAGAAGATCCTAGGCCTTAGACACATGTCGTACATGGACAGACTCAAAAAACTCCAGCTATTCTCTGTCTCATATTGTCTACTAAGAGGCGATCTCTGCATAACTTACAAAGCCATGTCTGACCCAGTTCTGTTAGAAAAGCTACATCTAAAGAAATCCCAATCCCTCCACACCACACACTCCTGAGACCTCAACCTCATTACCACAATCAACAGAGCATGCTGAAGGGACAGGTTCATAACCCAGAGACTGCCCATGCTCTGGAATAGACTTCCCATACATGTCAAGCAGAGCACCTCACTGGCTATCTTCAAGAGAAATCTTCATGAGTGGATGGGAAATAGAAAGTTCACCCTGGGGGTCACTCCAGTGGCTCTACTTGATAGAGGCACTGGAAACTAACATCAGGCAGCACGATGCCAGGGCACTTCTATGGGCTAGGCTTGTAAAGGCTCCAGGGCCATTAGTCTAGTACACACCTATGAACCTATATAGTCTGACACTGCAATACATTGTGTCATTACCTAGTGACAGACATCCTCAGATCATCACACTGCTTTACCAGAGGAATACAAGATGTATGATGCACAGACCAATATTGTGAGCCCAGCTATGTACATTACTGCCCAACAAGGCCAGTTGGGAGATGTGGCTACAGCCAGGTGACTGATGACGCTGTGGAAACAGTCCAACAACCTAGTGATATAATGGCTGGGAATCTCCTGCTTGTGTGGCATCTTTCTTACCTGAAATGTCATATCCTGTTGTGGACATACCTCTCAACTGTACATTTTTGGCAGATTGTCCAGGTGTTTGCCTAGAGGTTTTGTCCAGTCTACATAAACATGTGTTTTTATGGCAAGTTAGTTGCATATAATTGAAGACTGGTGTTACAGAATAATGACAGACATTACTCTTTCAGACTACATAACCTTCAGAAAATTCCCACTACTGCAAACCCCTCAGCCTGACAACTTTCTCAGTATGTAAGGACAATATTTACAACACAAGCCTATCATTGTGCCTTTGTCCCACTTTTATTTCTGACCTTGTCCAGATGCCTCGCTGTCAGAGGTTGGGAGGTATGAGTGTGGGTGCAGAGTGCATTCTACCTTAACTAAGGTAAGCAATGAGAAATGACCCTCCCCTGGACACGAACATGCTCTTCATTTCATGGAATAAGTCATTACAGCCTCAGACGTGCCTCCTTGCTTAGACAAGCTCAAATGGAAGCCGTGGAGCTGCAATGTGCTTACACCAAGCATGACACACCCCCTTTTCATGTCAGCTGCTTCTCCTGCTTATGTCACTGCCTTATAGCTCCTACACGGTTATGTGCAGCCAAAGAATGGTCTCCCATTTAGTGAGTCAGTAAAATTTGCTCATTTGCATACCCCACTGCCTTAGTCCCTGGTTACACCACTACAACATAGCCTTCCTCCTAAGCAACCAGTGTTACCTGTTAATGTTTTGATTCTGCATGCCATAGACTATAATGGCAAATTGCAGATTTCAGTTAAAATTACCTTTTCACATTTTTTTTATTTTTGGAATGATCCTGTTTGCATGCCGCTGCCCTATGCTTAAACAGCCAAAATCGGCCCAAAATAATTTTGATTTTTATGATTTTGCAACACTGTTCCATGCCTGTGGCCATTTATTTGGCCATTGGCATGCCTAAGGATTATAATACATGCTTTACTTTGAGCTGTCATGCTTCCATTTTGAATTTTGCAGAAATGTATTTGGTTAGTAGCCGAATACATTTCTGCACCTTGCACTGTTCTAGCACGGATGTCTGCCTGTTTACGGAATCACTAATTCACCTCATTTGCATGGTTTTCACTAGCAAATGAAGTAAATAGCATTATTCAGTGGTGTCCATGCAAGAATAGTGCTGGCATGCTCATGCATGCTCCCAGCCTTGTTTACTGAATCGCTTGGCGGCCATATTCCGTGCAGGAGCTCCTACACTATTGCTGCACGGAGAAAACTGGTTATTGAATCCTGGGGAATATTTATCCTGTGGGAGTTAGGCAATCTTATAGAAACATTGAGTATATTTCTCATGACTTTGTATACTGTTAGATAAATTCCACCATTTTCTACTGCTTTTTCTTTGCTTTTCTACCTGTCTTGACTGAAGCTACTCTCACTTGACTGACTTTACTCGTTGCATTCTGTTCTATACTTTATAAATTGGTCTGATCTTTTAATTATTGACATGCTGTTTTTTTTTTCTTTTCTTTTTTTGTTTAATTCCTTAAGTATTGTTATGCATCCCAAGCAGTGTCTGAAATGGGTCCATTCAGATGAGTCAAATGTAAATACATAAAAAAAAACATTATAATCAACACACAGTACACGGTGTTGAAGAAGGTGTGAGTCCTCTGTAATTCTTTAATTTTGAAAGACAGTTTTGATGCATTGAAGCACAAAATGTAAGTTTCATCTGAAATAATGTAATTTGTTTAAATCACTGCTTCACTTCTCTTGATATGCATACCTGTAATAAAGCCAAAGTTCATACATTCAAGTCATTCACCCAAAGTTCATACATTCAAGTCATTCACCATGTACAATTATTTGCATTTTCTTTTCTTTTAATCTTTTGTCTGCTAAGTTTTACTAGAGAGAAGAGAAAGTATAAGCCATCTTGTTTAGCAGACAGTTGAAAAGACTCATTGCAGAATTACCATAGATTGTGCTTAGTCACACAGCAACTGTTTGCTAAATGGCCACAAACGAAAGCCTCCGAAACAAGTAACATCTGTTTCTGCTGAATATGAGTGTCACAGATCAGCATGCAGGGAATTAAGCTGCAAACCACAGGTTATAATTTAGTTTCTTTTTCTGTCTAGTCTTTTACATTATACCAATCATAGAGGACAGAACACTGCATAAAAAAGTTATCCTTATGTGAACCAGACCACAGTGAAGAAATATAATTTGACAAGGCAAACCATTTCCTGACAAATGCAGCTCAGATGCTTTGTCTCAAATTCTACTACAAAAGTAAAGTAGTGTTCTGTTTTTAAAACAAGGTACCTCAACAAGAGCAATCCTCGTGAGCAGTAACATACATTTAGATGTTTTAGAATGGACACTGTGTGAATGGTAACTGTGATAGTGGTCATTCCAAAGCTGCAAAATGACAAAATATTTTCCCTTTAAGTACCATACCATCAATAGAAATCCATGGATAATAAATGCATTACAAGTCATGCTACCGATAGAATAACTTTATAAATGTGAGGCAAAATGAAACATTACACATATAAAAAACACCAAAGCACAATTTTTGCAGTAGCTATGAAGGAGAGTAATCTGTCCATACTGGTCACTGCTAATGTAGTTGACATATACAGTTTAAATTTAACAAAGGAAAAGACAACCAGATAATTTAAGGTTGATTACCCACCTTATTGATACTTTCAAGTTTTGAGGTTATTGATCAAACTCTGGTAAGTAAAATCATATTTAAATGTCACGGAGATGTGACATTTGATTTTATATTTGCAGCCTGTCCTAATATGGGAAACAGACAAAGAATGAAATCCTTGAGATTATATAATCATTAGAGTTAAAACTACCTCTCAACTGTCCAAAATATCACAGAATGTCAAGATTTTTTCTCATATTTTTGATTTGCTCCTCATAAACGTTGTGATTTTCTAGCAAATTATTTGGGATTGAAATTGTTCAATGACAGATATTGGAGTTTCACATTTCATATCCTTCAGAAAATGCATGCTGATTCAAAACTTGTTCTAACATTTGCTAAGTATATAAAAGCAATATTTAAAATCTGTTTCTGATTTTGAGCCTTTGCCCCCCCCCCCTCCAATTTTAAGCCTTTGTCACTCCAGTTATATGGTTTCCTCCAGAATTCTTGTGTTAAGAGGTTGAGAGACATAGTCAGAGGTGAATTATAGTAGGGCAATTCAGGCAGCGGCCCAGGGACTATTATTTCAGGGGGACCCATTTCAACACCAAACATCATGGCAGCTGGCCACTTGAAATTGTTTTGTTACATTCGACACTTTAGCTAGCAGTGCTGAACATAATAATTGTTAACTCTTTAAACATTTTTATTTAAATTAAGTATTTAAATCCCACAGTGAGTATTTGCACTCAAGGAGCCAAATCTGCTGTAATTGCATCTACAGTACGTGCCCCACTATCGCCCAGAAACATATTCAATTAGGATTAGAGAGATGTGCATTGTTGTGGAGTTTTGAGTGAGTGGTGAAAAACTGGAGAAGTCTCATGCTACAGGTATGTAGAATCACTCATTTCACATAACATTGCTGAATTTTACTTGTACTCTTGTTCAAACATAGATTTATCAGAAAAGTTGTATTTAAAATATCAATTCCATAGGTGTAAAATGGAATTCAACATTCTGATTCTGTTTCTACCTGTCCGCTTTTTGACATGCTGTCCATACAATTGCTGACACCTACTCTGATACTGTATTGAATAAAACTTTTAAAAAATGTTTTAAAAATTACTTATATTGCCAGCTGTGATCCAAGCTTTCCTGTTATGTGTTTTCTGTTAGCCATGTCTGTAGGCAATGTACTGCCATCATTTTCAATACATTGCATTTTAAGTTTTGTATTGCCTGCAGAGGAGCAAAATCTTACTTTTTTAATGTCATTTTACTTGTAGTGTACTGGTTTTTGACTGTATAGTCACAGAACTTCTGCTGAAGGGTGACTATTGAAGTATGCTTTTTATTTCGCAGTGATTAGTGTAAAATACACAGTATGAAATATAATGTGGCATTTGAGACAAATCTCAGGATCAGAAAAGACGACAAATCCAACTGCCTATTTCATTTGTGATTAAAAGAAAAAAAACATTAGAAGTTACTTTTGAATACTGCAAAAGTGATGTTCTCGTACATGCTGCAATACTTTCCACTGCAGATCAGGCACACAGATATTCCAATCTCTCTTTCTCTTTTCATGACTTCATGCACAAGTGTTAGCATCAATGAAATTTTGACCTTGGGGTGAATAAAATATCCATGCACACAAAACAGTAAGTAGTTAACATTGTTAAACTTATTTTGCATTAAAATATGAGTTTTCTGTTGGATTAATAGTGAAGTCTTAGAATCAGTGACGGGCCAACACAATGGAGGATGAATGCCAGCTAGATGTCACTATTGTGTGTGCCATGTGCATGCAACTTCATTTCGCTTTGTCCCTAATTCTTTTGCAAAGAAGTTGAGACATTTTTCTTTTTTTCTTCCATTTAAATCACATTTTCATGAGAGTTGCACAAAGATGAAAGTAACTTAAATTCTTATTTGCATAGGTCACTGCCTGGCTTTGTAGGACTAGTGTGCATTTGTGTGAAATAAGTTGGAATGCTTGTACCTATTATGTATCTGAAACAAAGCCAAAATTACATAGCTCACAACTGTACCCCAATGTCACAGAATGCTCCTGATTTTGCCTCATATTTTTGGTTTATTCCATTTAAACTTTGTGGGGGGGGGGGGGGGTTCCGGCAAATCACTGATAGTTACATTCATTAAATATTTCAGACATTTGACGTTCAAACTTCATATCTTTCAGGACAGGCATATTAACGCAAAAAAATGTTGTGTATGAGAGCAACATTTAAAATCTATCCCTGACTGCTGATCCTTTGTCCCTCATTATTTTTTAGCTTCATTCCTTTTTATTTTTGATACAAACAGATTACGTGTAAACACAGGAGAGCTACTATAGCTGCTGGATGCTGGTGGAGTCTGTCTATGGATGAGAGTAACTTGCACTCTTGCAGTTTTTATTTTTTTTTTATTTTAAACAGTCTGGCTTTGCAGGACAGTGAGCATTTTCACAAAATAGGTTGGAATGCTTGGGGTGCTGTATGTTTGTGTGGAATCAAATTTGAAATTAGTTGCTGTGTTCATAAGTGTTTAATTTTATCAAAACCAGATATTTGAGGTGTATACAGTTAACAATGGGGTTATAATTGATACCTGACCATGCTTTTCTAATCAGGATAAACAGTCATTAGCCTGGTTTTTGAGGGGTACTGTGCATTTGTGTAAAGACACTTGGAATAATTTACTATGGCCATTTTAATCCTAGTCAAACAAAGAGGATTACGATTGGGACTCTGACCACAACCAACTTACGTTTTTGAGACACAGATGCCAAGAAATTCACCTCAAGAGCAAAGCTCAAGAAGTGAATCCTGGCAACCACATTGATAGAACATACGGGTTATGATCAGTGAGATCTGGCCATAATTCTTTGCAGTGCATGGAACTTTATCTGCTCCATGTAATACTAATTACACAAAGTATAGGAGCACTTTCAAAGTCTTTGAATGTTGGCAAAATACAGAGCAGCAAAGGAGACAGAAGGCAAAAATGAAGTTTCCCTCTGAAAAATGAATATCTTTAAAAGCTGTCAGACACTTAATTCTGCTAAAAATTGTGTTTATATGCATGGCAGAGTAAAGTATCTAACAGTTTTGAAAATTATTTTTACCTTCTCCTCCTGCTCTCTGTTGGCCACAACATTTGGCTGTTAATTGCTTTTGCAACACCTGGTCTTGACAGCAGTTATAAGTGCTTAACTTATTAAGGACCATTCTGACAACAGAAACTTGCTTGAAAAGCTTGCCTTCCAGTCTTTGGTGTCCAGTTGCAGTATTCCATGGACAACATTTGAGGTGTATGTACAGCCAAGTGGCTATAATTAATTGGTATGGACATTGCTGGATGATAGTGATTCAGGTTGTCTTTTAATGAAGGTTAATGCAAAATTGCATGTGCATTTATGTGTGGTCCACAAAAGAAGGGTGTGTATGGGGGACCCACAGTTGGAAAACCACCAAGTAACCAAGGTACACTTAAATCACTACTGAGTATGGCCAAAGCTAAAGTAGAAAATACTGCACAAAAGGTGAGAAGCAAATCATTAAGAAGGTAAGTAATTAAATGAATACAGAAAACCAATTACATTGCTATATAAGTCTAATGTTAGCCATCTTTCAGAAATGCTTACCTACAAAGGTGCATTATCATAATTAGACAAAAAAGGTGAAGTACAATGAATAAAAATATAAATGTACAACTTATTATGCATCTGAAATTGTAAATAAAAAAGATTTAATGTTTTGTTTCCATCATCACTTATTGAAAGAAATTGTATCCTATTCATGGATAAAAGGGTGCTTAAAAATGTATATAAGATACACCCTACACTGATCAACTACATTGCAGTGACCATGAAACAGTGGCAGACCACTTTGCAATTAAGCTATGATAAAGGACAAATTATATTCCAGGGATAAAAATTCAAAGGGAGATATTCCAGGGTGACTATTTGTCACTGCTGCTATTCTGCCTTGCCCTTAACCCATTAAGCTGTCTACTTAACAGCTTAGGTCATGGCTATAATTTGGCTCCTAGAAAACAACAAAGTGTAAAGAGTTCTCATCTTCTCTTTGTTAATGATTTAAAGCTGTATAGCTCATCAGATGAGGAACTGAAAGTGTAACTCCAAGTTGTAAAAACTTTTTCAGATGATACTAGAATGTCATTTGATCTTAACAAATGTGCAAAAGCAACCTTTAATGCTGGAAAACTGCAACACCAAATAAACATCAGTTTGGGACAAGAATGTGGTATAAAAAAACTTGAGCAAGAGGTAATGTATAAATATTTGGAAACTGATGAAGGATCAACAATAAAACATGAACAAATGCAAATAAAACATAGTAAGGAATACTTTAGAAGACTTAAATTAATCTCAAAAACAGTGTTGACATCTAGGAACAAAATACAAGCTATAAACCAATTTTTTCTTCCTGTCCTAACTTACAGTTTTGGAGTGATTAACTGGCTCCAAAATGGGTTGGATAGATTAGACAGGAAAACAAAAAGCATGTGTCATGCTCACCAAATGATTAATAAAAATCAGTGCATACCAAGAGTATATATTCCCCATTCTGAAGGAGGGGTGGGCCTCCTCGAAATTGATTACATGTATAGATCTATAATTGTGGGACTCCACACATATCTGCTGACCCCACAAGACCCAAACATAGTGAAAGTTTTGAAACATTAGGAGAATAAGTCTAAGATGACTTCCCTGCTTAGGCTAGCAGAAGCATATTGGCATCAAGCAGGAATGGAAATCAACCCAGAAGTAGATAAAAATCAGGCAGCAACTGAATGTGCCAAAAAACAAAAGAAAGAATATAAGGTGAAGGACCAGATGAGAAGGCAAGAAATGTGGAAAATGCATAAATACAGTTACAAGTATAGACAACTTTTGAAAGAAACTCATGTTGATCAGGAATGAACACAGGAATGGTTAAGGAGAGACGAATTTAAACCAAGAGATGAAAGGTTAATATTGGTGGCACAAGATAGTGGGCTACGTACACGTTGGTTTACAAAGTCCATTGAACATGTGGGAGAAACAGACAAATGTAGATTTTGTAAAACATAATTGGAAACAGTTGCACACCTCATTGCTGGTTGTGACATACTAATGTCAGAATGACTGTATACTAAAAGGCATAATAATGTGGCAAGACTGCAGCATTGGAGATTGTGCAAACATTATGGTACTGAAGTGGCTGAAAAACACTGGAAATAAGAGCCAGAAAGCATTATAGAAAATAATCAAGTTTATACCACATGGGATCTCCCATTACCAACAGTTCAAAAGATAGATGCTAGAAAATTGGATATAGTGGTTCATGAAAAGAAGACAAAAGTAGCACTAATCATTGAAATCGCTACACTCAGTAACTACAGTATCGTGTGTACAGCGAGGCACAAAGTCATAAAATATCAGTATATGTAGGCAGAATCAAGACCAACATGGAAGAAAGATACCCAGACAGTCCCAATAGTAGTAGGAGCAATGGGTCTTATAAAAAAGAATCTACAGTTGTATTTAGATATGTTACCAATACATGTAGCCCCATATAAATTGCAGAAGAACTCATCACTGGGCCCATTGTGGGTGCTGTGAAGAGCACTTTTGGCTGACATCAAAGACTGAAACAATACTAATTTCATGAACTTTAATTTTACTTTGACTTAGGCATGGGCTCCATTCCCATCATAGTATTTGAAATGCAAAAGACTTGGACAAATTAAAAAAAAAGGATTTTTGCAAAAAATACAACAAAACATTTATTTTAGTGTGGGGTTGCTGCACTGTGATTTTTTTTTGTGAGTTTCTATGACCTTAACGTCAATTATGAAGTTTGAGCCAATCAAAAATAAAGGTTCTCAGTGTCTGTTTAATTTTAGTAACAAGAACTGCAAACGATCTGTGAACATTTGCCTTGGGATTCAGAATTTTACCTGCTGCAATTGTGCTGATCCTACTGTGGAGATGCCGAGTTGTGCAACATGGTCTGATGATAAATACCAATTAACTGGCTGCACTTTCACAGCTCAAGCTGCTAATAACTTAAAAAAAACACTTGAGGAAATTGCAGGCTCAGTAGTGAGAGACAGTTGTGTCTAGAAATGTAGACAAGAGGAGTGATGAACAAGCAGCATGTATGTGCTGAAGAGCATGACCATGAGCTACATAGTGATACCATGTTTATGGATGTAGAAAATGGGTGAATACAAAAGTAGGTATAGCAGAAGAACAAAGTGTGCGATACACACAAGGACACAGATGAGGTTAGTCTGGAAGAATAGATGGGGAGGAAGGAGATGAACAGATACTTTTTTTTTACAGAAGGAGAGTTAGAGAAATATGCACTGGGAATTCAGGAAATGAAAAGAGGGTACAAGGGTGCAAGTAAGGAGACAGAACTAAACATAAACACAAATACCAATAGGTGAGGTACTGACACACTGGGGAGAGAGGTGACAATGGAATTATAGATTAGACAAATGAGGAACAATGGTGATGGAGAGTACTGTACAACACAGGGCAGAGGGATGATGCACAAAAAAAGTGAGGTGCCATGATGGGGGATAAGGTGGGCACTCCACCTCAGTTTCCACACTGCTTGGGATAGACCCAGGAAAAGATCAATTACAACCCTGACCCAACTGCCCATTGGGTCCAGACAGAGGCAGTGAAGGCAGAGCCAGGCAGTGCTGTTACTCTTGAAGTTGCACAAAAAAGTTATCCAGGTGACTGATGCAGCCTACCATATTGTGTCCAACTACTCCACACCTCTACAAAAGTTTCCTGTATGACAAATGGTAAGCCCTTGGTAGAACCATTATAGGGAACACCAGCACACCCCTCCAATGAGTGACCACAAAGACACGTGTGATGCCTCCAGATCACCCACCCACCAAAGCTGAAGAGCAGAGAGGCTTAGAGCCAGGTGCAGTGTTGGTGTAGGAAGGCTGGACCTGATGGTGAGGTAGGGACCTGTGCAGGACAATTGGGACCATCATGGCAGATGTTTTAGAAAATGGCAAAATAAATGGATATAAATAAAAAGAAAAAAACAAAGAATAATAAAAAAATATTAAAATGAAGGATAGTGGCAAAGAGAGGAAAGGAGGGAGAAGAGAGATGAAGACATTAGTATTACTTATGCCACATGTGACCAGTCAGATTGCTATGAAATGTTCTAGTATAGAAGCAGTGCATATGCTACAAGGCCATCTCAGACAGTTCTGTCCAGGTGCATTACACAAAAGGGTCTATATAAATTCAGCAAATGCTTAAAATAGTGAACGCTGGTTTTTCGACCCTTTAAGAGCAAAAGCTGACAATCCAAAATACTCTGAAATAGGCCATTTTTGGGACTCCACTGTGGTGCAATCTCAAAGGTGGTATATTTAAGTAGGGTGGTCGGGGGGTGTGGTGAGTGAAGCCCCCCACTTTGTTTTGCATTTTGAACTTTTTTTTTTTTTTTTTATTGAACAGTGATTTTTTTTCCTTGGGCAGAAAATCAATGTTCCGTGTCTTTGAGATTGTCAAGTTTTGCTCTTAAAGGGTCGATAAATCAGCGTTCACTATTTTAAGCATTTGCTGATTTAATAAAGACCCACACAAAATCCCAACTGTATGATTTGCAGATAGGTGTGTAATGTCACTGCCCCCAGTTTAATTGGATTGTGTATGATGGTGTGGAGGTCATAGTGCTGGACGGCACTGTTGGGTGGCGGACATCGTGGCCGGTATGTGGAACAGTGACACTGCATGCCTCCTGGATGGGGCATGCTGAGAGGCAAGACATACAGAGTTAATACATGCAATATCAGTGCAATCTAACACTCTCTGATGCCACAATGCTGACCGACAGGCACAGAAGCAATCAAATAAGCTATTAGCTGGTGCTTTAGAAAGACTTTAATATGTAGCAGCCCACATAAGCCTGGCAAACAGTTTTATGCTATGTGAAAGTATCAGTAACAGTGACATACACTGGAATGAAGCATGGGCAATATGTTGTCAGGGCCCCACACCACCACCCAAAACAGGCCTCCAACAGAACCCTCTCCAATATGATATTCCCATCCATACCACACCTCACTGTAAGCCCTCCAACAGAACATGCACCCAAACATGTTCAGATCCACCCTTTCAAGACTCCGAATAACCTCACTTACATACACTCTGAGTTGGACACCCTGCACAACCTAAGGATGTAAAGATCATTCTGAATAACAATCTTCAAGAGGCATGTACTACAATAAAGTTCGTGTTTAGCATATGAGCATATGGTGTTCATGTGTGTATGCAAACCAATATTACTGTCCAAACAAATATGACAGAATTATTCATGAGGCTGCCAGTGTTTTGACAGTCATTTTATTGTTATGTGACTTTGGAGTAGGCAAATATAAGTTCAGGGGTGCAGTGGGCTTATCCCCCTACAAATAAAATTATGTTTGATGATCGCCAAAAGGTGTTTTGGCACAAGTTCTTTGATGTGTTGGCAGCCAGAAAACTGGCTATTGATCTATCGACATGAACCCAATTATTCAAATGCACCTATAACAAAGTATGGTATCTGTCAGCCCTAACCATAAATACCTTATCAAAATACTAACATAACTTTCACTAATAAAATATGTGAAAACTATGGGAGTGGTAAGAGGTAATCTGCAGCACTTTAACAAACTAGTACAGTTGTACAGCTAATCATATAAACTCTGGCAGTGGTCACAACTGAGTGGTAGTACCATTTCAGAGAACTTCATAACTGGACAAGAAATTATACCCAACTCCTTTGTCTGGAGAGATGCTCAATTCTCCTCTAGAATAGGATACAGTTCCATAATCTTAACCTGAACTGTAAAACAATAAAAGTAAGTGCAGCATTCATTAGATGTCCAATAACATCACAAATAGCTATAAATCAGATAACATGGCCATGATAAGGCATGTACTCACACTGCATCTCCAGGGACCTTTCTCTGACATATCCTTCCCACCTGTGTACAAGGTCAGGGTGGTCCTTCTAAAGGTCACTGCAGTGGTGCCAACACTGCTCACCAGAGTGGAATATGCCAGTAAAGTTAGACACTGCCTTGTCAAGACTGTGCCAAGCATCCACTGTATACTGGGGTACTCATAAGAGTCCCCAGTTAGGAATTCCCAGTTGTCCCTTTGTGGTTCTCCATGTCCAAAGCACCATAGGCAAAGTCCCATATCATATCCTTGCAAGCTATTTGTCCCCATCTGAGCCAGTAAACCCATAACACATACTTAAACTTACTGGAGGCACTTGTCATTCAATTCAACACCATATTCATGGATGGCTTTAGCTACCCCATTATAAATTGGGATTCGTACACAACCACAAATTTGCAGAGATTCCTAGACTTGTCAGCACAGGCACCCTCGAACAGAAAGCCCTTATGCCCACTAAGGAAGTGAACATACTAGATCTGACCCTCACTAACATAGGAGAATGCTGCATCCACCCAAGTGTAATGCACTTTCTGGTAAGGTCAGACTATATAGCTGTCTTCTTTGAAATAAAAATAAACCCAGGACCCCAAATAACACTGGAACATTTAGGAACTTTTCTAAGGCAAACTTCCAGTTATTAAGTGATAACCTGCCAACATTTCAAGCCCTCTCAGACCTCAGAATACTGATACTTATGCAGAGTATTTCACAGAAACCCTGTATAATCTTGCTAATACATACAGATGATTGTCAGCTGTGCCTACCAGGAATTGGCACAAAGTAACATCAAAACACAAACCTCCCTGGTGAAATCCTAACATCAGTAGGTTCTAGAACAAAAAGAAGAAAGTCATGGCAAAAATTAGGCAGTGCAATACCAAGCAGGGTAAAAAAACTCTTATCAATCCAACAACTCATTGGGCAACTCTAGTCTATAAATGTCAAGTTTTGAGGTAAAAGTAGCCTAATAGCAAAGAACAACTATAAGGCTTTTTTTAGAACTATCTGTAAATTAAGCCATATACACTGAGGCAGAATATATAGAAAATCTACTGGCTGACAAATTCAGATATAATTTTTACCCCCCTATTTGTCCATCTACCACTCAGGAAATACCATCAAACATATTCCCCCAATGATCACTAGGGAGCAAGTCCTCAATGTGATTTCCAAGGCCAAGAACACCATATCGATAGTTCTCCATAATATCCCAGGGTGCTTCCTACATAGCAAGAAACATGACCTTTCAGGACCATTGAAGTCACTACCTCCTGACAGACTTTGTGCAACGTAAATGAAGAACTGCAACAGTCATTCCTCTATACAAGGGTGGGCCATCTATGGATCCTGATAACTACAGTTCCATAAATCTGATTAGTCTAATGAGCAAAGTTGTATAAAGAATTATCATGGAAATAATTAACAATGACATAGGAAATCTGCAGATACTGGATCCAACCCAGTTTGGCTTCATCAAGGGCAACCTGGTAGACCTCTTTGAGAAGATCAAAGCAATGGATGAGGGTAAAACGGTACATACTCTTTATCTTAACCTCGCCAAGGCACTAGATACAATACCCCACTCAGGCATTGAATACAAACTTGTGGAATTAGGTATAAACCATGTCACTCAATGGATAGACGGGTGGCTCTCAGGACCAAAAATATTAGGATAGGGCAGTCTATCTCCACAGAGACCAATCACTAGTGGTGGCCATCAGAGCTCTGTGCTGGATCCACTCCTTTTTAGCATTTTCTTCTCTGACGTCAAGGACAACATCAGTGGTCTCTGGGTGACCAAGTTTGCAGATGACTGCAAACTAAGTGCAATCATAGAATCCACTCAAGATACTAATATCCATCAAGAAGGACTGACTTGGACAAATAACTTGCACCAGAGCCACAGTCTAAAACTCAGTGCCAAGAAATGTTAATAGTATCCTTTGGGAAGTCAGCCACACCTAGAAGCCACCTCATTGATAAAACTCCCTGAACAGTAGACCCAGTAGTCAGGGATTTGGAGACCGCAACAGGTACAAGCATGCAAAATCTGAAGGTAATGCTACTCAATGCTAGAAGTCTAAACCTCAAAATGCACTCTCTCGAGGCACTCCTAAAAATGGAGAACATCGATATCTGTGCAGTAACTGAGACCTGGTTCAAGGCTCCAGAGAGCACCCCTGCAATACCAGGCTACAACTCTTACCACACTTTTCGGCCACCAAACCAGGACCAAAACACTAAAGGTGGAGGAGTGTCAATATTCACCAAGGATATTCACACCACCAGTCTAGTTGGCCAACACAATGTGTCTGAAATTCTCCAAGTGCAACTAACACTAGGTAAGACTGCAATCCAAATTGTAGCTTGCTACAGATTCCCCCACCATACCCCAAGATTCTCACTACACCTTTCTAAATATACTGGAAAATATTAAGATAGAACCAAACACCCTAATACTGGGTGATTTTAACTACCCTGCCATTAACTGGGAAAACTACTCATGTCCCAACACCTTTGCGCAACGGTTCTTGGAATTCATAAATTCCAATGCCCTGGATCATCTAATCCATAGTTCCATCAGGGCCTCCAATATCCTAGACCTGGTCATTACCAACATGGGAAATCAATGCTCCATACCTATGGTCACCCCCTCATTAGTCAGGTCTGACCATAAGCTAATCATCCTTAACATCCACATCCCACCCCCACCCCCCAGTAAAGAAACCACCATAAAAAACTTCTCCAAAGCCAACTTCATGCTACTCAAGTCAGAAGTGACAAACTTCATGATACCCATGCAGACAGGAACTGAAAGTTCAACTGCTGAATCCTACACTAAGGCACTGTACGAGCACATCCACTCATGCATGAATCGTGCCATCCCAAATAGAACCAAAATGCTCTCATCCAAAAAAGAAGCCAATCTGGTGGTCCCCTGCCATAAACAAACTTTACAACAAAAGGAAGAAACTTTTGCAGAAAAGAGGAAAATCCCAGGATGCAAAAAACTCCCTTACTAGCCTCAGTAAGAAACTGAGATGCCTCATAAAATCCTCCAAAGCTAGTTACGAAAATAAAATTGCCAAAGATTCCAAAGACAACCACAAAGCATTCTATAACTATGTCAAGAATCTAAATGGCAATGCTCAGATCTGCTCTGAGCTAAAACAGAATGGCATTAAATATACTGATCCGAAGGATATTGCCAATATCCTGGCAGATCGATTCAGTGCCAACTTCACCCCCCTCTCACCCCCTAAATGGCCCATCTCAATACCGGAAGATTGCCAAATTCCAGTAATAACGGCCACACAGGTACAAAACGCACTCTCTAAAGCCAAGAATACAGCATCCATGGGACCAGATGACATCCCGGCTGTGTACTACATGAACTACAATATGAACTGGCACCTCACTTAAGTGTCATGTTTAATCATAGCCTCACCTCAGGTTTCGTGCCCACTGAGTGGCGCAGAGCTACAGTTATCCCAATCCACAAGGGGGGATCCACCTTGGATCCCGGAAACTACCGTCCCATCAGTCTGACAAGCCTTATCTGCAAGGCCATGGAGCGTATTATCATGGAACTTATAAACAAAGACATTGGCAACCTTCAAACACTGGACCCCACCCAGTTTGGGTTTGTCTCCTGAACCTGATTGACTTCTTTGAATCAGTCTCCAGAGCCATGGACAAGGGTAAGGTGGTCCACACAGACTATCTAGACCTTGCCAAGGCCTTTGACATCATCCCCCACTCTGGAATCATAGATAAACTTACTAAGTTGGGCATTAATCTCTATGTCACCCAATGGGTTGCTAAATGGCTTACTGATAGAACCCACACTGTAAAAGTAGCCGACTCCAAATCCAGCTCCAGACAAGTGACAAGTGGAGTAACTCAGGGTTCAGTCCTGGGGCCACTCTTGTTTGGCATCTACTTCTCTGAAGTACAGGTCAACACTAAGGGACTCTGGCTAAGTTTGCAGATGACTGCAAACTGGGAGCCATTATTGAATCCCCAAATGATGTGGATACTTTACAAAAGGGCCTTACAGAAACAGATGCTTGGTGCCAGAGCCATGGGCTCAAGCTCAATGCCAAGAAATGTATTGTTATCCCTTTGGGAAAAACATGTATCCATGAATTACCATATAGGTGGCAGTACACTAAACACAGAAAGTGTGATAAGAGACTTAGGGACACAGGTGGACAGTGGTCTCACCTTCGATAACCACATCGCCACAACAGTCAGGAAATCCTTCTATGTGGCACACCTCATCACGAAGGGCTTTTCATCCAGAAAAAAAGAGGTCATTGTCCCACTGTACTCATCCCTCATTAGACCCATTATAGAATACAACGCCCCATTTGGTATGTACCTCTCAAGACATCTGCAACAACTGGAAAGGCCTCAGAAATACCTTACTAAAAGAATCACAGGCCTAAAGCAGATGCCCTACGCTGACCGCCTTAAAAAACTCCAGCTATACTCTGTCGCATATCGTCTACTCAGAGGCGATCTCTGCTTAACATACAAGGCCATGTCAAACCCAGAGCTGTTGGACATGCTACACTTAAAGAAATCCCAATCCCTCAGAGCTACATGCTCCAGGGATCTAAACCTTGTCATCACAATAAACAAAACATGCTGGAGGGATAGGTTCCTGACCCAGAGACTCCCCAGACTCTGGAATAGATTGTCCATACATGTCAAGCAGAGTGCCTCTTTGGACCTCTTCAAGAGGAACCTTGACGATTGGATGGGAGAAAGGAAATTCACCCCAGGGATCACGTCAGTCGCCCTGCTAGACAGGGGTCCAGGAAAGTAAATAATGTGGGAAGAAATAGCCAGGGAATTGTTATGGCTAGGCTTGTATAGGCCCTAGGGCTGATAGCCTAGTACCAGCCTATGAACCTATGAACCTATGAACCTATGAACATGTAGTCTGTAGCCTGGCCTTCGACCATCATGTGGCTGCAGTAATAAGAAAATCTTTCTACACTGCACAACGTATAAGCATCTAGGTCCAAGGAAGTCATCATTCCACTGTATTCAGCCCTCTTCAGACCAACTATTGAGTATAAAACCTCCTCTGGTATATAGACACAAAAGCTAAGATTTCAAGCAAGGCTCACAAGAATAATAAATAATCCTTAGGAAAACTGAGAAATCCTTTATTCTGTTGAACAGGTAAGCACAGTGGTGCAGCGGTTAACATTGTCACCTCACAGCAAGAGGTTCACCGGTTTGATTCTCGGCTGGGGTGCCTTCTGTGTGGAGTTTGCATGTTCTCTCTGTGTTCGCGTGGGTTTCCTCCGGGTACTCCGGTTTCCTCCCACATTCCAAAGACATGCATCTGGAGCATTTCTCCCCGGGCCTCCGCTGAAAACAGGCTCTGTGGAACCTAGTCGGACTTTCCCGGTCAACAAATGATAAATAAATAAAATAAAGGTAAGCGCTTTCGCGGTTCAAATCCGCTTCATCAGACCATATTAAAATCACAAGTAAACTGACAAATATTTAAAACACAGAACAACCAGTGAAAACAACTGAAAAAAAGGAGGGAAAACTTATGTAATAGATATGTAAAACCTGGCTGTTGAAAAAAGCACTTCAGGAAAAGTAATTTATCAGCAACAATAGTGCAACATATAAATGCAGTGCATATACATATATGTATATATAAAAAAAGAACCAGTGTGTTGTAGATACATTCTATGCAAACCTATATGTGATTAATTATAAAAAAATATGTAAAATAAATAGTATAGTATATAAAAAATATATAAAATCCATATTGTGCATATAAGCACAATTCTGCATAAATATATATCTATATACATAAAAAGTAATTATACATATAAATAAAAAATACATATCAAAAATGTGGTATTGGCTAGATATACTAAGCCCATCTTCTGTTCTTATATACGTGTAATGTATATACAAGAGTAAAGGTCAATGTTTAAGTGGTCTAGCTTTCAGAAGAGGTTTCAAAGAAACCTTGCTATTTAACCCGGGGGGGGGGGTCTATCAGCCTGACATTGTAATATCCATTTCTGTTCCTTGGATTCGGTTTTATTTATAAGCTCACCACTCATAACATTGGGTCGTATATGTTCTAAGGCTAGGAATCTAAACTTATGTGCAGAACCTTCATTTTTGACATGCATAGCCAATGCATTAATCTCTTTAGCATTTCTAATATCCCTCAAGTGCTCTAAAATTATTTCTTTAAATGCCCTGTTGGTTTTACCTATATAAAAAGAAAAACATAAAATACAATAACAAAAATATACCAAATGCTTGGTAGAACAATCTGCATAAAAGTCAGTATCAATTTTAAAATTAAGACTTGGATGGAGGAAGTGACCACCTATATGTAGGTGAGCACAAGCCATGCATTTTCTACAGGCATAAGTGCCTTTTCTGTCAGATGAAACAAAGTTTGAAGAATTCAAGGGTCTATAACAAAGTTGTTGCTTAAGGGTTCTATATTTCTAAAAGTAAAATCTGGTTTCTCACCAATAAACCCATGGAGTTCAGGTATAGTTAATAAAATGTCCCAATTAGTAGTGATAGTTTGACATACAAAATCAATATTACTAGCAAAAGTCAAAGGCATACAAATCTTCTTCTTCTCATTTATAGCTACGACATTAGAATCAGAGATGTTATCAGGCTCATAACCCCTATTCATAAATTCTTATTTTAATAAAGATAAAGCTGAAAGTAACTTAGTATCATCATTGTGTAACCGCATAGTGCGAAAAATTTGCCCTTGAAGTACATTGGACTTAACATGATTTGGATACATGCTACTGTTATGTAGAATACTACTACATTTGACACTCTTCCTATAGACGCTAGTCGAAACTGAATGTAACATATCTTTACTAATCTGCATCTCTAAAAATCAATATCTGTAGTTGAATATTTGAAGGTAAACTGAAGAAAATTGTTAATACTATTGAAACAGTCCAGAAATTCAATGAAGAGGTCCTCAGTACCACGCCAGAGAAGAAAAATATCGTCTATGAAACGAGTGTACCACTAATGTGACTACTATACTTAGCATTAGAAAGAACATAGTCAGTCTCCCATTTTACTAAAGTTAGGTTGGCGTAGCTGTTAGCACATGCTGTGCCCATTGCTATGCCTACCTTCTGTAAATATAGCTTGTCATTAAAGATGAAAACATTATTTTCTAATATAATCTCTAGTAAGGTACATAAAAGATTAATCTTGTTAATAGTAAAACCATGCAGGGTCAGTATCTGTCTAATGTTATCAATACCCCAATTATTGGGGATAACAGTAAATAATGAAGCTATATCTAAAGTAACAAAAAAACAAGGACCTGAAATAACATTAAAATAGTTAGTTGTGAAAGAAAATCCTTTGTAGCTCTCAAGATAGTATCACATTTGTTCAATACAATGTGCAAATTCTTTTCTACAAAAATTGATAAAGGTTCAGTTGACTAGCATCTACTAGATACTATAGGTCTCATTGGAGGTTGTTGTAAACTCTTATGTATTTTTGGGAGACCATATAGTATAGGGACAGTAGGACTCTCAACTTTAAAATAGTTAAACAAAGATTCAGAAATCAAACCAGTTATAAGGAGATCAAATATTAAAACATCAACTTTGTCAATAACACCTTTAAGTATTCCTGTAGTTAAAGAGGTATAGGTATGTGTGTCCTGTAACAAATCCCTCATGCCTAATATATATATAGGTGTGTTTGCCTATCACCACAATACCTCCACCTTTATCAGCTGGTATTATCTCAATACTTCTCATGTTTTTTAATTCAATAAGGGCTTGTTTCTCAGCAAAGGTTGTTATCGAAACAGTCAAGCTGTTTCTCTGAAAATTGCTGTCTCAGTTGTCTTTCAAAAACATCAATAAAAAGCTCTAAAGTGGCATTAGGTGGAGGTACAAAAGTGCTTGGTTTCTTAAAAACATTTACATGGCCACTATCTTTATTAAAAATAGTTCTATGAGTAAGAGTCCTACCAAAGAGTTTCAAATCCTGTAATACGTCAGTTAATTCTGCTTTTTGGGCTGGAACAAATGTTAGTCCTTTGTTCAAAACTGATAACTGTGCATTAGTTAATGAAACAGATGAAATGTTAATGACTAAACCTGTTTCAGCCTTTTGCCTGTCCGAGTTTGGTCTTCCTCGCTATGTAGCCGCCGAATCCTTGGATTTGTGTATCGGCTCCTGCAACTGCCCCGTATAGGTAGCGGGTTGATTGATAAAAAAAGTGTTTCAGTTGTCTGAATGGCCAGTGGATCTCTGCCAACCGTTAGCGTGCTGCTGTCTTGCATTGTAGCTACTTTAGGCTTAACAGAAGGTTCATTTTGAAGAGTAAAAGTCCTATGCAAATCATTTGTAATGTCTAAGTTATTAGAAACATTATCATTATTTACCATTTCACTGTTAGGTGGCTTCAAGCAGGTAGTCGCAGACAGAACATAAACCTATTGTTGCATGTTCTCTCTTTGAGAGAACGCTCTGTGAGTAGTCTCAGAAGCCCGCCCACTTCCTGTCGAGTGTAATGTATTTGTGCTGTTCATTGGTCTGTCCCTAGACCAAGAAAAGACTTGCCCGTTCTCAAAATCCAGTTTATCACGTTGAATCTTTCTGGCTTTAACCATAGACAGTCTTTTATCATAAGCCATTATATCTTCAAATAGTTTATCCATCTTAACACCAATTATATCAATAGAGCAGTTATTGTAGATAGTGTCTTGCACTCTCTCTATTTGTTTAGCGATCTCCACCTCTTCAGGTCTGAAGAACTCTATTAGTAATTTCATACATTCCAAATTAAGTAGCTGCCAATGTCTTAGGAGCTCAGGGTAGGTAGAGCCATAGGAAGGCATCGGCAATACCCTAAGCCCTCTAGGTGCAACATGCAATTCAAGTGAGGCTTCTAAATGAAAGCGCTGCCACTGCAGATGCTTGTATTTGTAAAGAGCATTCTCTAATGACCGATAGTCTTTGTTAAAAGCTTCAAGTGTATTGAAATCAGTTGTTACATTATTCATATGTAAGTTAACAGTTCCATCAAGGAGAGGATTAATTTGTTGGTGCAAGATAGTATTAAATCACTGTGAATAAGAATTGTTCACAGTAGCTTGAGAATTAGTATCACAGGAAGTCGAGGCAGTCACCGGCATTCCAATACTGCCTTCAGCCATGCTTCAACAACAAGGTGCACAACAAGTATATAATGTAGTAAGAATATATATACCTCGTTGTTGATGAAGAAACCACAAAGCAAAAATGAAAATATAGTCACAAAAACTAAGGTTTCAAGCAAGGCTCACAGGAATAATAAATAATACTTAGGAAAACTGAGAAATCCTTTATTCTGTTGAACAGGTAAGTGCTTTCGCGGTTCAAATCCACTTCATCAGACCATATTAAAATCACAAGTAAACTGACAAATATTTAAAACACAGAACAACCAATCAAAACAACTGAAAAAAGGAGGAAGAACTTATGTAATAGATATGTAAAACCTGGCTGTTCAAAAAAGAACTTTAGGAAAACTAATCCTTCAGCAACAATAGTGAAACATATAAATGCAGAGCATATACATATATGTATATATAAAAAAAGAACCAGTGTTGTAGATATATTCTATGCAAACCTATATGTGAATAATTATAAAAAATATATAAAATAAATAGTATAGTATATAAAAAATATATAAAATCCATATTGTGCATATAAGCACAATTCTGCATAAATATTTATCTATATACATAAAAAATAAATATACATATAAATAAAAAATACATATCAAAAAATGTGGTATTGGCTAGATATACTAAGCCCATCTTCTGTTCTTATATATGTGTAATGTATATACAAGAGTAAAGGTCAATGTTTAAGCAGTCTAGCTTTCAGAAAAGGTTTCAAAGAAACCTTGCTGTTTAACCCGGGGGGGGTCTATCAGCCTGAAATTGTAATATCCATTTCTGTTCCTTGGATTCGGTTTTATTTATAACATCACCACCCCTAACACTGGGTCGTATACGTTCTAAGGCTAGGAACCTAAATTTATTTACTCTAATTATTTGGTGCGTCATGATATCTGTGCCAGTTATTTCTGTATTTGTTTGTTAGTTTTATGATAGTGTGCTCTATATTTGTTTATGTGGTTAGTTTCATGATAGTGTGGTACTGTATTTGTTTATGTTGCCAGCTTTAAGTGACAACAATGCTGCCATGATGGTGGTGGGGAGTGTTACATTGAATGAGGGTCTACTGCCATAGCAGGATGCATTGCTGGATGGTAATGATGTTGCAGGATACATTCCATTTAAGCTATGAGTTTTCTGTCTTGTTGCAGAAATTCCTACCTGTGGGTCAAGGAATGAGTGTTAGCCTAATACCTATTGATATGACAGTAGTAGGAAGTGGTGCACTTGGTGATAATTACAACAGAAGCTGTTTGTATTATGCAAGGTGGGTTATATGTCATGTACATATTAATCTTTTGGAGTCCTATAGCTACCATTTGCCATTATGCTTGGATTATACTGGACATTGTTGTCAGTGTACTACCCTGGGTTATACTTCCTGTGCAAAGGTGAGCATACACTAGATATTTAAGCAGAAAGAGATAGGGGAGAAATGGCTCCTGAGGGTACTCATAGCAGTATGGAGAGAAATACATATCCCAGATGACTGGAGAATAAGCATACTCATGCCAGTGTAAAGAACAAATGGGACATCCACATCTGTGGACAGTACAGAGGTATGAAACTCCTGTCATATTGCATGAAAGTTCTGGAGAGGGTGATTGATAAATAGACATGCAGAGAAGTAGAAAGTAAGATGAGAGATGAGCAGTTCAGATTCAGATAAGGATGCAGCACAACTGACCCAATGTGTGTAGTGAAACAGATATGTACAGAAGCTAGAGATGCTGAAAGAGTACAGCTGGGCATTCCTAAACTTGGAGAAAGCATAAGACAAGGTCCCAGGAAAGCTGATTTAGGCAGTACTGCAGTGGTTCAAGTCTCAGAAACATTGGTAGAATTAGTGCAGGCTGTGTACAAGGACCCGATGACTCAAGTACAACCAGTGTTCGGTCTTACAGAGGGGTTCCCAGTGGGAGTGGGTGCACATCAGGGTTCAGCTCGGAGCCCACTGCTGTTCATACTGATAATGGACTACATTAGCAAACAGCTCAACAGACCTGCTGTATGCAGATGATGTGGCATTACAGTCAGACTCTGAGCTAGAACTTCAGCAAAGAATAGGGGAATGGAATGCAAAACTGCTAGACAGGGGTCCAGGCAAGTAAACAGTGTGGGAAGAAATAGCCAGGGAATTGTTATGGCTAGGCTTGTATAGGCCCTAGGGCCGATAGCCTAGTACCAAGCTATGAAACTATGAAGGCACGTGGGAGGAAACTGAGTAGAAATAAGACAGGTGTAACTGCAGCAAATGAGGGGTGTAGAAGAAGCTAAAAACTGAGATAGAAGGGAAAATAGTGGAACAGGTTAACCGCGTCAAATCTGTGGAATGATGGTTGAGGAGAAGGAAAGTCTGAATGAAGAAGTCAAAGCTAGAATCAGTTGGACTGCAGCCAACTGACATAGTAGTGTCAGATGCAGTGTATGACAGATGAATGCCAAAGAAACTGAAAAGAAAGGTGTACAAAACAGTGGTGCAACCAGTACTACTGTGGAGTACAGAAGCCTGGGCAGTAAAGGCAGAACAGATGAGAAATCAAGAAGTGATGGAAATGAAGTAGCTGAGATGGGTGGTAGGATGCACACAGTGGGACAGATGGAGAAACTAGGACATAAGCCAAAGTAACTCCAACTACAGAAAAGATCAAAGAAAACATTATGGTGGTTCAGGCACATGTGCAGATAACCAGGAAAAAAATCTGGTGAAGTGGGGAAGAAGATTTGGGACAGACAGGAAGACACTAGGAGGAAATTAAGTCATCCAATAAAGGGGTGGATGGATTGTGTGAGTGAAGATATGTGACAGTCAGGCATGAGTGTCGAAGAAGGCAGAAGTGTAGCATTGAATTAAGAGAGATGTTGACAGTTAATATGACATCCCGACCCCACGTAGAAAATGGGGAATAAGGGGGTTGATGATGATGATATTTATTTGTATTTTCCAGCTGGGGTAGAGCACTCATCCAGGTGGACCTTTTTCAAACTTAGCCTGGAAGCACAGTTTTAGTAAGTGACTTGGTCAGAGTCTCACAGCTGGGCAAATGGAGGCTGAGCCAGTCAAATCCCAAACCACAAAAAGCTACTCATTAATAGCTTATAGCACTAATCCACTGTGCCAGTGCAAAGACAGGTTAATAAATAGTGGCAGAGCCTTTTGAGGGCCTGTGTTGTATGCACAGGGTGTATCAATATCAAAGCATGCACTACTGAAATCCACCATAAACACCCTTCCTGCATTTTGCTAGGCTATGTAGCCTCCGCACATACAGGCGGTAGGAGCAGTAGCACATACAGCAATGGGTGTGCCCTGTGTTATTCTCCAGTGGAGCTAATCCTACACCTTGTGAATATTACAGCTGGACACTATGCATATCACACATCTACAAGGATCTCAGTACATTTGAGAATCTTACACATCTCAAGGGTGCATGAGTCTCTCTATCTCTGGCTCATTGACCGTGTGGTTGTGTAGGGGAATTTCACATATGACAGAACCACATCTCACAAGCCTATTTCTCTTCAGTTTCAGGTCATCATGTCAAAGTGTGGGAACCACATAAACTGCAAGTTCCTCCATGCAGAGAATGAAATTCTTCTTCAGGCCCTCTGTTTTCTTGACAGATCTGATGAGGTCTGCTGTAACCATGCTTGGTGGGACATGATTGCAGACTTCAGTGCTGTCTCTGGCCAAAAATGGAACATGCAATCAGGTCAGAAGATGGGTCACCAACATTAGTGGCACTTGATCTAGGGTATGCTGCATGACACAGAAGCACAAGGCCATGGAAGTAGATCTGCCAACTAATCTACCTTTGACAGAAATGGAGTTCTGGCCTCTCTGCATGGAGGTTCAGAGAGTTCACACATCCAAAGAGGAGTGAAAAACATGGATGATTAATTAGCCAGTCAACCACACCTACCTATTGATCCACCCCAGGTGGGTATGTTTGAACATGCATTATTACCAGCAATAACCGATCATTGCAAATTGATACAATGTACAACTATGATGTCATTATTTTACTGAAAAATCAGGTTTTCAGCTGCAGACTGCCTCTCCATCTTACGTCAACTGTTATTTTCTTGTACCACTGCATTAACTAGTAGTACTACATTTACTAGGCTGTAGGATGTGGTAAAGGGCTCATAATATAGTTTGGGTAATTTCTTGCTGTTTTCACAGGTGCTGTGTTATCAGGATTCTCCAATGGTGATATATGTTAACCTAATGTCAAAGAACTGTCTTGTGCTGATGATGATGGCAGCCACATGCTGGCATGCACAGGGGTCTTGGTGTCTGTGTTAGATCAAAGAAATGTGATGGCCACCCCCCTCATTTCATGAACTCAGCTTCTGTGTCTGTGAGATTCACCCAACAAGCAAACCTAGGATTTTGCCATGGAGAGGAAGATGCAGACCCATCTGCCAAGTAAATGGTACCATCACTAGCAGCATGCTCATCTTTGGTTGCTGTTAAGTACCATACAGCAAGAAGATGACATTAAGCGATGGCATGCCAGTGACTGAGCACCTCAAGGGTACTGTCCACATCCTGAACTGTGTCCATGGCCACTACCCAGAATTTGTGCAAGGCTATAGTACAGAGACAGATACTGTAGAATAGTGTGCGTGTGTGTGTGTGTGTGTGTGTGTGTGTGTGTGTGTGTGTGTGTGTGTGTGTGTGTGTGTGTGTGTGTGTGTGTGTGTTGAACCTTTAAGAAACATTTCAAGGACAGTATGTTCTTATAAACAGCAAGCACTTGCTAGCTACAGTGCCATTTTGAGAGTGCAGCCAGAGAGGGAGTATGTATGAGTATAATAGCTAGTTTGTTTATACGTTTATCTAAGTTAAAATTGTTAAGCTTCAATCCTGATGTGTTTGTACATAATAAAGCTGCTTGAACAGAACCCATGAATGCTTGTCTGTTTTATCCTGACTGGACGAACAACATGGTGTCAGAACTGGGATTCCAGAGACTGCTTTTCACAGCTACAAGGTGCAGAGTTAATAGTTAAGGTAAACTAAGAGAACCGAGTACAAAAGAGGGCCAAAAATGAACTAAAGGTAATAAACTTGCACAAATGATTTTTTAATTAAAAAGATAGACTGGAGCATTACAAGGGCACAAAATGCATTATTAAACAAGTGAGAGGCACAGAAAGTTTATTAATTAAACACAATTTTTAAAATTAAGATATTCAATAAAACAATTGTCAGAAAAGCACATAATAGGTTTGGAATTACCTCAGAATTGCAAAACTAGCAAGCTTAGAGTAAAATGAGCACAAGAAAAGTACAATGGGCTAGAAAACAGATTAAATGATCAACACTAATATAATAAGGGCAACAAGGGCACATTAAGTGTAAATAAAGCAAGGTGACTGCATGTTTTTTGACAAAGTGCTGTGTTTTGGCATAAACTATTATTTTGAATTGATTGAAGCTATTCAGGGCATAACTAGAGTTATTTGAAGTATCTCAAAGTGTGCAAAAGTGCGTACAGTGTGTGCTTATTACTGTGCCTGTATTCTGATGAGTTTATCGTGTGCAAAGTGCAGCTATTCTGTAAAGTGTAGTCAAAATACAGCCATTTCAAAATGTTTTTTTTTGCGCTGGGTGTGTCTATTCAGAGTGTCCCCATTACAGAGTGTTTCTTGCACTGTACAGAGTTATTTAACAAGGTACAGCCATTTTGGAAAAGTTTCAGTGTGCATTGTACTGTTTATTCAGAAAGTGCAATTACTTTGAAATGTTTTCTACTCTGAGTTTCTTCTGCCCAGTTTATTCACACAGTTCAGTTATTTTGAAATGTTTCTTACACTGATAAGAGGTAATTTCTTACAGTACAGTAATTTCAAGAGTATTCTTGCACCCGGGAGACTTATATCACAAAGTTCAGTTATTCTGAAACTTGTTGTGCTATTTGCGCATAGTTACAAGTACTGGCATAAATTTCTGGCATCTGTATCTATATAGATATAGATATATATCTATATATATATATATCTATATATATATATATATATATATATATATATATATATATATATACAGTGGATATAAAAAGTTTACACCCCCCCTGTTAAAATGCCAGGTTTTTGTGATATAAAAAATGAGACCACAACAAACATATCTGTTAGGGGAAAAATATAAAAAATAAAAAATGTACAATACGCTGGCTGCATAAGTGTGCACACTCTTAAACTAATACTTTGTTGTGTGTGCACACCCTTAAACTAATACTTTGTTGAAGCACCTTTTGATTTAATTACAACATTCCGTCTTCTTGGGTGCACACATGCCATAAGTTAAAGAGAACCACATGCCATAAACTAAGAACCAGATAATCCATCAATAGTACTACTCCAGTCCAATGTTCCAAATGAAACCAGCAAAGGTGTCATGATAAAAAAACAGTTTTATTATTCCACAGGAATGAGCGCTTTCATCTGTCTATATCCAGAGACTTCTTCAGATTCAAATGCAAACTGCAAACACAAACCTTATATCCATGTAATTAATTACGTGACCCACTTAATAAATACTTCTCCTCATAATTAAGTCATTCATTAAAGGTACACACATCACAATGTATAAGAACAAACAATAACCTAGATATATGCATATAAAAAGCATTTAAATTTTAAGAATAATTACTAGAAAGTCATAAAAAGTTATACATTGTAAGACTTCAATTTAAGAATGCAAGTAATGCTTGCATTGAAATTAACTCGTGATAGGGTAGATTATGAGAGACGGCGGGCTTACCTGCTGCCTTGGTCCTAGCATGCCGAAAGGAGGTCTGATATGCCTGCGGATGTTAACAACGCTGAACAAATTAATGGTGAAGAGAACGAACACAATGTCCCTTTAGAGCAGGCACCTCTGAGGCATTCGGAATGCCTGAGGAACTGGAATGGACAACAACAGCCATGGAGAGAATCAAATTATCGAGGCAGGTGGAGACAGAGGAGATAGATCGAAATTTGGATGTTATGCTGGGGGACTCATTTTTTGCTATGAGTGAACGGTTTCTTGGAATGGAGATTGTAATGAATAAACAAGGTGACTTTAAATTATATAATTACACAGATTCTGTGTTAGGAATTGAACATTGCAATTTGTTAAGTAAGGGCTTCAATTTTGTGCCCTCAGCTAAAACTAAGATTGACAATGTTATTATTGATTTAAAACTTTATATCAGAAAGCTGAATTTGTGTTTATACTTTAAAGGAGGTTCTAAGGATGATTTAACACGTGAATTGACTTGTAGTAGTACATTTAACCCCCTGCTACAAATGCCTCTCATTATTTTCGAAAAAATGTGTGAATTTGAATTCAGAAAACTGTTGAATGACTCAAAAAGACCTATTGAATACAATTCAAAATAGTGTTGAGTATGATTTATTGAGGAAACTATATGTGGACAAGACATTAAGTGTCATGAAGCCTGACAAGGGTGGGGGCGTTGTCATCATGTCTAAGGTTGAATACTGCAGTCATATGAACAGCATATTATTTGATGACAGTATTTACGAAGAAGCCTCTTTGAACATGGTTAATATTTCATATGCACAAATTGAATATTTATTGAAGGATATGTTTGACCAAAGAGCAATTAGTCATGATGCATACAAATTTTTATGTTGTGAATTCCCTATTATTCCAGGGATTTCTGGGTTGCCTAAAATCCATAAAGATTTGATTGAACCCCCTTTTAGACCCATAGTGAATGCCTCTAAAGCTAAGGTGCATCCATTGGCTATGTATATAGACCTGAAACTTAAGAAATGTTTAGAGGCACAGAGGTATTTGTGTAAAGATTCCTGGGACTTCCTGAAAAAGGTGAAAGATTTAACCTTTAAGGAAGATATTGTATTTCTTACCATTGACGTGGTCAACTTATTTAATGTCATCCCACATGAGCTTGGCCTAGAATGGTTTCAGGATTTTCTTTATAGTTCTGGAGAATTTTCTAACACTGAAGTTTATGTTTTATGTACCCTAATGGAAACTGTTTTGAAATGTAACTATGTCTATTTTGAAGGACAATATTACCACCAGACTTGTGGTGTGGCAATGGGGGTGACTTGCACCCCCATTTTCTCTAATATTGTTATGACTGAATGGGAGAGGAGATTTCTCCTGGGTTCTGAATTTCTACAACATTGGGCCATGTATTGTAGATTTCTGGATGATGTGTTTTTGGCATGGCAGGGACCCTATGATGAAACTGAAAAGTTTATTGACTATTGTGATAGTAGTACAACCTTTCTTAGATTTACCTGCACTATTAATGCTGAAAAAATTAATTGTTTAGATGTTGAAATTAGTAAGGACCAGGTCAATAAGAGATTTGTGAGCAACATTTATAGGAAACCCACTTATTGGAATAGCTTGCTACATTTTAACAGTTGTCACCCATTACACAAGAGAGGTATCATTAAAGGCCAATATATAAGTTTGGCCTGCATGATTTCTGAAGAAGATGTCTTTAATTTTGAATGTGAAAAGTTAATGGGTATGTTTACTAGGCGAGGATACCCCACACCATCGATTCAGAGTATAATTTTGGAAATAAAGGAGAAGAGGGCCACAAGTGTCATTAAACCTGTTTTGAGAGACATCGAGGCTGGGGGGATGAACCACATACCAGTGAGAATTTATGCAGCAACAATAATGAGTCCTCCCGTGTTTTTGTTACTACCTATAGTACCGAATATTATGATATAATTGATATCTTAAGGAAGAGTTGGGGCATCTTTTCCTGTTTTGAAGGAATATTAGAACAGTTAGCTGTAGCTTCCAAGGTGGTTTGTAGGAGGGGTAGAACTATTAAAGATTGTCTTGAATGAAATCCTACCAACTACACTCGAAGACATGGCGCATTTAAATGTGGCTCATGCTCACAATGTCTATATAAATTAGAGAAGGCGAAACTTTCATTATTAATAAAAAAGCTTTGAAACCTAAGCTTTATTGCAATTGCAATATGAAGGGCTTAGTATATGTGGCCCTATATACTTGTTGCCCGGGATTTTATGTGGGTAAAACCCAAAGGCAATTTAGGGAGCGTATATATGAGCACCAGCTAGACATTAAGCATTTAAAAGACAGTAATGCTTTGGCAAAACATGTGAGTCAACATGCTAGTCACAAGTTTGTATTTGCTGGCTTAGAAATTGTGGAAAAGAATCCTAGGGGGGACCATGGAAGGATATAATTGAGACACATGAATTAAAATGGCAAATTAGGCTGTCAGCCTCTAATCTACCTGGATTAAATGATTATGCAAGCATTACTTGCATTCTTAAATTGAAGTCTTACAATGTATAACTTTTTATGACTTTTTAGTAATTATTCTTAAAATTTAAATACTTTTTATATGCATATATGTAAGTTATTGCTTGTTCTTATACATTGTGATGTGTGTACCTTTAATGAATGACTTAATTATGAGGGGAAGCATTTATTAAGTGGGTCAGGTGATTAATTACATGGATATAAGGTGTGTGTTTGCAGTTTACATTTGAATCTGAAGAAGTCTTTGGATATAGACAGATGAAAGTGCTCATTACTGTGGAATAATAAAACTGTTTTTTTATCGTGACACCTTTGGTGGTTTCATTTGGAACATTGGGCTGGAGTAGCACTATCAGTTAAAGAGACTCTGATTAATGCCAAATAAAGTTCAGCTGTCCTAATAGGATTTTCCTGACATTTAGTCAGTTGCCTGCTACAGCAAAAGCCATGGTTCGCAGAGAGCTTACAAAGCATCACAGGGATCACATTGTTAAAAGGTATCACTCAGGAGGAGGGTACAAAAAATTTCCACAGTCGTCAAAAAGTGGAGAAAATATGGGACAACAGTGACATTGTAAAGAACTGGATGTTCCCCCAAAATTGATGAAAAGACAAGATGAAAACTGGTCAGGAAGGCTGCCAAGACACCTACAGCAACACTGAAGGAGCTGCAGGAATTTCTGGCAAGTACTAGTTGTGTACTACATGTGACAACAATCTGCCATATTCTCCACATGTCTTGTCTATGGAGTAGGGTTGCAAGACAGAAGTCTTTTCTTACACAGAAGAGCATCCAGGCCCAGCTAAAATTTGTAAAATAATACATTGTCTCCCAAAAGCATGTAGGAAAATGTGCTATGGTCTGATGAGACCAAGACTGAACTTTTTGGCCACAATTCCAAAAGGCCCGTTTGGCGCAAACACAACACTTTGTATCACCAAAAGAACATCATCCTGAAGGTGAAGCATGGGTGTGGCAATATCATGCTTTGGGGTTGCTTTTCTTCAGCTGGAACTGGGGCTTTTTTCAAGGTGGATGGAATTATGAACAGTTCCAAATACCAGTCACTTTTGGCCCAAAACCTTCAGGTGTCTGCTAGAAAGCTGAAGATGAAGAGGAATTTCACCATTCAACATGACAATGATCCCAAGCATACATCCAAATCAACAAAAGAATGGCTTCGCCAAAAGAAAATTAAATGGCCCAGCCGACGCCAGACATAAATCCAATAGAAAATCTGTAGGGTGATCTGAAGAGGTCTGTGCACAAGAGATGCTCTCGCAATCTGACAGTTTTGGAGCGCTTTTGCAAGGAAGAGTGGGCAAATATTGCCAAGTCAAGATGTGCCATGTTGATAGACTCCTACCCAAGAAGACTGACTGTTGTAATTAAATCAAAAGGTGCTTCAACAAAGTATTAGTTTAAGGGTGTGCACACGTATGCAACCAGCGTATTATACTTTTTTATTTTTTTATATTTTTTTCCTCTAACAGATTTGTTTATTTTTCAATTGAATTGTAGAGGTTATAGGTCACATTAAAGGTGGGAAAAGTTATGAAATTATTTATTGTGGTATCATTTTTTTATATCACAAAAATCTGGCATTTTAACAGGGGTGTGTAAACTTTTTTTAAATCCACTGTATCTATCTATATATATATATATATATATATATATATATATATATATATTAATCTATATATATATATATATATATATATATATATATGTTGTTGTATCTTTCGGCTTTTCCCAGTTAGGGGTTGCCACAGCGGAACTCCGGTCCGCTAATGATTGGCAGTAGATTTTTACATACCGAGTTGCCAGCCCTGATGCACAACCTTCAACGAAGGTATGCCCATTCACGCATGTCTCCACACAGAAGATTCTTTAGCTGAGAATCGAACAGGACAACGTCTTACTGTGAGGTGACAACACTACCGCAGCACCACCACCTATATATATATATATATATATATATATATATATATATATATATATATATATATATATATATATGTATATATATATATATATATATATATATATATATGTGTGTGTGTGTGTGTGTGTGTGTGTGTGTGTGTGTGTGTGTGTGTGTGTGTGTGTGTGTGTGTGTGTGTGTGTGTGTGTGTGTGTGTGTGTGTTCGTGCATACTTGCAAAAGCCTTAACTGGCATGTGTTAATATGGCAGACGGATTTCAAAAACCATCACCACTTGTATTTGATCAGAATATTGCAGAGAATTGGAGAATATCTGAGCAAGAGTATGCTACTTTTATACAAGCAGCTTATTCTGACAAAGATGCATGAACTTGGGCATTCATTTTGCTAAACCTAGCTGGGTCTAAGGCCATTGAAAGCATTCATTTGTGTATGCACTGTCAGTATATGAGGGAGAAGGTGAAAACCATCATATTTGTTGTACAGGCTGAATCAAGGGAAGGCCCCGAGTGTCTGAAACCAAATTCAGGGAAATGTGTAAGCCCCCAGACAAATGTTACATTAGAAAGGCATTTGTTTTACAAAAGAGATAAAAAACAAGAGGAAACTTTTGCAGCTTATATTACTGACCTGAGAAACAAAGCTAAAACGTGTAGGTTTGGTGATTTAAAAGATGAGTTAATAAATGACAGGCTTATGTGTGGTGTTAATAGTTCTGTGGTGAGAAAGATTTTGCTTTGTGACAGTGATTTAATGCTGAGCAAAGCTATTGAGATTTGTCAAATCCATGAAGTTACAGAAAGGCACACAAATAAGCTTGCAAGTGATAAGATCATGGTTTCAGCGAGCCCTGGAGCAAATGTAGACAGCATGCAACACATGGCTAGCAGAAGTAGGCCTAAGGACATGGCACCTGCCACCCCTGCAATTTCCCCAGGTAGCACCTGTAGTTTTCCAGCAAGTTCTAAGAAAAGGACATGCTCAGTGCCGTACAAGGTTGAGTCAGCAAAACCCAAATCAAGCTTTATTGTTAACTGTCACACCATGAGGCCAATCATGACTTTAAAGTAAAGTAAACCTCACAAAGTTATAAAGAAAGGTCACTTAAAAAGCATGTTGATCATATAGAGCTGGAACTCTACTTTTTATGTAGATGGTGTGTCAGTAAATGGTTAAAAGGTTGATGCATTAAATTTGTTGACAAAGAACGAGTATTTTGCGCTGTCCAGATCAATGGTAAATCCACCAAGCTCAAAGTAGACACTGGTTCAACATATAATGTCATGTCAGCAGACACATTTACTAAGGTGAGAGCTGGTAAGCAACTTAATGTGGCCAGTTGTGTGAAACTTGTTGCTTATGGAGGTGTGGAGATTCAAACCGAAGTCTCAGTAGAGCTTTCATGTTATTTGGCTAGGAACTGCTACAGCTTACTATTTTATGTAGTCTGCAGACCTATGCAATCATTACTGGGTCTCAGTGTCTCCGAGACAATTTGAGAATGAGTCTGCTTTCCTTTACCAAAGAAGTTCATCAAATAAGCACATATCCTAGTTACAATTTTACTGCAGCTATTTTCTAAGAGTATGGTGATGTTTTCAATGACAAGTTAGGCAAACTTCCAGTTGTGTATTCGATGAAGTTAGACCCAGAGGTCAGTCCAGTAGTCAGACCATCAAGAAAAGTTCCGATAGCTATGCAGGATAAAGTCAAAGCTCAGTTGGATAAAATGGTGCAGCAAGGTGTAATTTGTCCAGTTACAGAACCACCTGAATGGGTATTGTCCATGGTAGCAAGCCACAAAAAAGGCTCAGACAAAATCAGAGTATGCATTAATCCAAGAGATCTGAGCAAATCATTAAAGTGACTAGATCATCCTATGCGTACAGTCAAGAAAGTTGCAGCCGTAATACCGAATGCCACTTTTTTTTCTGTTTTGGATGCAAAAAGTTCAATTTGGCAAGTGGTGCTTCATCACAAATCTTCACTACTGACTACTTTCAGTACTCCATTTGGAAGATACAAATTCCTCAGTATGCTATTTGGAGTAAATTCTGCAAGTGAAGTCTTTCAGCATGCAATGGAACAAACTTTTTCAGGTTACCCTTGCTCCATAATAGTAGATGATTTATTGGTTGGGGGCAATGCTGAAGCAGAGCATGACAGAAACCTTAGGAAAGTTCTAGACAGAGCACGTGAAGTGAATTTAAAGCTCAATCATCTGAAGTGCAAATTCAGACTACCAGAAGTTGCATATGTAGGTCATTTTTTTTACCAGCACTGGCTTGAGTCCGGACCCATCCAAGCAAGTAGCCATTCTTGAGATGCCAGCACCAGATAATGTTCAAGCTCTACAATGTTTTCTTGATATGGTCAACTATTTAGGCAAGTTTATACCAGACTTCAGTGAGTTGACAGCACCTTTGAGAGAGCTGACATGCAAAAATATTGCCTGGTCTTGACTGAAACAGCACCAGAGAGCATTTGAAAACTGCCACCCCACCTACATTAAGATACTATGATGTCAATGAACCAGTAACTCTTTCCTGTGATGCCTTACAATTTGGTTATGGTGCAGTTATTCTTCAAGAAGGCAGACCAGTAGCCTGTGCATCTAGAACTCTTACCCAAACTGAAATGCAATATGCTCAGATTGAGAAAGAACTTTTGACAATAGTATCTGCATGTTCAAAATTTCATGATTATATTTATGGTCGAGCTATTCAGATTGAAACTGATCACCAACCTCTAGTCACTATTTTAAAGAAGCCTATGCATTCAGCTCCAGGGAAATTACAAAGAATGATGCTCAAATTGCAAAAGCACAACTTCAAAATGGTCTATACAGAAGGTAAACTTCTTTATCTTGCTGATACCTTATCCAGATTGCCCAGAAATACAGTGGACAACAGCCTTAATGCAGAGAATTATGACTTTGATGGAATGGAAGTGTGTAATTGTTCTACCATGAGACTTGATGAGCTGAGAGATCATACAAAGATTGATCCCATTTTGCAAAATCTCAACCACTACATTAATGTTGGATGGCCATCAAAGCAATTCTCTAGTAAAAGATATTGATAAAGTACTTCTTGTTCAGTATGCAATAGTACTAAACCGCACTTGCAAAAAGAACCACTTCAGCTAGGTCATGTTCCTGAACTTCCCTGGTCAACAGTAGCCACTGATATATTCAAGTGGAAGAATCAGCATTACTTACTGTCGGTAGACTCTTATTTGAACTGGTCTGAGATCGATTTACTACCTAACCTAACGTCCACTGCTATCACCAAGTTGAAACATAATTTCTCAGTCCATGGTAGCCCACACAAAGTTATCTCTGACAATGGTACTCCATTTACCAGTCAGTTGTTACAGAAATTGCAAAAGAATGGGACTAGTACATGTTATTAGTAGTCCAGAGTATCCACAGTCAAATGGACTAGCTAAACGTGCAGTACAGCATGCAAAGCAATTACTGGAGAAGTCAAAACATGATAATACTGATGTCTTTTTGAATTTACTCCATCTCAGAAACATACTCCATGATGACATACTTGGCTGCTCAGAGACATCTGTCTAGGCAAGCCAGAGCAACTTTGCCTATCATGTCCAGTTTGTTGAGGCCTAAAGCTAAGCAGAAAAGAATCAAAGTCCAACTATTCAGAAGGCATTCTTTCCAGAAGTCCAGTGATGATAAATCGAGCAGATTTCTTCGTCCATTGAATGAAGGAGGGACAGTGAGGATGCAAATGGCGAAAGTTTTCGACTGGATTGGTCAAGTAACAGGTATATGGGCCAAGCCAAGATTTTACTTTGCGGAATCTGAGGGTGTGGAGTACAGGAGAAATTGCAGGTATCTTCCTGTATCAGAATTGATATCACAGTATTGTCCCTGTGATACAGACTCTAGATCTCAGAACAATCCACATGATGTTCCTATTGCAAAACATGTCTTAATCTCTACTTCCATTCCTGATGATCCTGATGTCCCCAAAGCTGAACATTCAGCAGAGACAGTCCCATTTGCTAGACCTAATTCTAATTTTTATGTCACGTGATTTGGTTGTATTTCCTGACCTAGTGTGAAGTACATAGCAAACTGGACATTATTGTCTATGTGTATTTAGTTATGTATAATTGCATGACAAAGAATCATTTGCATAAATTGCATGTCAATCAATGTTGTCAATATTGCATGACTCATTTCTCAAAGAGAGAGGATGTAGAATAGTGTGTGTGTGCGCGTGTGTGTGTGTGTGTGTGTGTGTGTGTGTGTGTGTGTGTGTGTGTGTGTGTGCATGTGTGCGTGCGTGTGAGTGTGTGTGTGTGTGTGTGTGTGTGTGTGTGTGTGTGTGTGTGTGTGTTTTGTAGCTTTAAGAAGCATTTCAAGGACAGCATGTGCATATAAATAGCAAACACGTGCTAGCTTCAGTGCCATTTTGAGAGTGCAGCCAGAGAGTGAGCATGTATGAATGCAATAGCTAGTTTGTTTATAAGTTTATTTAAGTTAAAGTTGTTAAGCCTTAAGCCTGATGTATTTGTACATAATAAAGCTACTTGAACAGAATCCATGAATGCCGGTTGGAGAAACACATGGTCTGCATGACAACCTCAGGGAAAACATAGGCTACATGTGCAATATCATGGACATGTAGTACAGGGAGTTTGTATGCAGTAGGAGCTCCTGTGCAGCTGCACATTACAGCTGATGCACTTACTGTGGTTGGTCTACCTCTGGCTCTAGTGAGGATGAGCATAGTTGAAAGGAGGAGGGCACAGTCTCGAACTTGTGGTGCCACCACATCCCACACTAACATCCAGTGTTGACGACAATATGAGACAATGTGAATGTAGACAGGTGTAATGTTTGTGCAGATGCCTCCTGGTGCAAGAGCCACCATTCATGCCCATGGTGCACTCCTTTCTCTCATTTGGTGTGGCTCATAGCTGTTACCTTCCCAGATGTGGGTACACCATTTATGGGGACATGCATAGTCAGTGCATGCATCTCTTGTGGGTGTGGGTGCCCTGGACCTTTTCAGTAGATTCCAGCACACTGCTGCATCACCCTGTGAAGCTGTGTCCCAGTACACACACGCACACACACACACACACACGCACACGCACACGCACATGCACGCACGCACACACACACACACACACACACACACACGCACACACACACACACACACACACACACACACACACACACACACACACACACACACACACACACACTCATTCACAGTGCCCGCAGTATAAACTAGTATGACACTGGAGACACTGCACCTCCCTGTCCAGTCTATCCAAGTCCCCCTAATTTCCCACCTATACATAACACACACACACATGCACAGCAATAATCTTCTGCCCCAGCCAGCTTAACACTCTGCTCATTGTTGACACTTGACACCATGGTCCTTCTCACTGGTGCATATAACTGTGCCATGCCCTCAGTACTCTAACTTGGGTAGCCTATGACTGACACACAGTGTGGTCAGTCGTTGCATGGCATAGAACAGCCTAGGTGTAGGTATGCATCATTCATTTTTTTTTTAATTTTTTTATGCTGCCTATGAGCCAGTACCATGGACAACTGCACTTGTCTCTATCTGCCATATTCATCTCCTGCTACTAGCTCCTTCTTGGGTTCATCATCAAGGTACCTCCTTCACTACTGACTCTGTTACTTCATCCTCCTGAATTTGTCTGATCTGTTGAAAGTGTTAGCATGTCTGGAGGTTGGTTAACATTTTGCATGCTGCAAAGAATTTAGTGCATGTTTCAGGGTCATCCTACAGTACCAAATACTTGTAGACAGCAGAAGTGGGTCTTAAGCAAGCCAAACACACATTTGACAATGACCCAGACTTGTGAAAGGGCAGTGCAGCAGCCATTTTCTACCATAGTCTGGGACTTTCTAATGGGTGTCATTAGCCATGGCTCCAGGGCACATCTGTATGTATCTTACCAATAAAATGTCCCTTGAGAAAGAATCTCACACAAACTGCTGGTCATCTATGTGCTATATATGGGAGTTGTGGACACCACCCAAGTGACCTGCAAATACATTGTATATTATGCTCAGTGTGTTACAGGCCACCTGGCAGTTGAAATAGTGGAACCCAATATGGTTGATATACCTTTATCCCTGTTCCGAAGGTGAGGCTCTTATTGCTATGTAGGCACAGACTATGGACCCATGTACCTCAGAGAACTGGGCTATGTTATAAAAAGCCTGCATGGTGTTGCCCATCTTTCTGTGGTATGTGCAAACTACATATATTCCACCATATGGTGTAGTGTAGCATCAAAGAACTGGGCCATGGGATACACCCACTGTGTACCCTGTTAGTTCTTGAAAGATTCCTGTAACTAGTATTCTCAAAGGAATACATGTCTAGTGTCTACTGGGATAGGTACTCTGCAAGCTTAGATATGAGGGTGATGCATCTCAACCATGCTCCAGCCACACAGTAGTGCCCCACTATTTCTGTATCATGGAGGCCATGATATGATATTTACAGATGGATGATATGGCACTGTCAAGGGTGATGATGTATAACGTCATGGTTACTCACAGTGACAACAGTCTCTTGCATATACATATTTGCTAGTGTGGAGCTACCCTTTCATGTTTTTGTGGTTTACTTCCTGTAACTCCAAGAATTTCCTGCAGTCAACAACCCTGGCATTACTGACTCTCTGAATGGAATACATACCTGTCTAAATTACTGTGCCATATTTGTCTTCATTTGCATCCACAGCCACAATCATTGTAATGCTTTTGGTCATTTCCATTTCATACTTCCATTTGCCTGTTATGTAAGTCATGTGATTTCTTGGCTTTCTGCAATCATGCTCAGTATATCTCTGCAAACTAACTCTCTCAAACATTAACTGCAGTCCCCCAAGCTCTTTCACGTCTTCTACTCTTAATAATAAAATCCCTTTTTGTCTTAAACCTGTCCCCACCTCCTATATCAAATCTCTTCTTCATAAAAATAAACCCTGCTCCCCATCTGCTGATAAACTACCCGCCCTCTTTCTCAAGCTTGCTGCTGACTCCATAGCCTTCCATATTTCTATAGTAATAAATAGATCTAATCAAAAAGGCACAGTTTCAAACATCTGGTAATCTTTCTACACTATACCTCTGCTCAAAGGAGGTAACTCCACAGACCCCTTTAACTTTAGACCAATAGCCATCCTATCACCACTTTCAAGAATTCTTGAAAAGTGGATCCACTCTCAACTACTTAAATACCTAATCCATGAAAACCTCTTAATCCCTACCCAGCACAGCTTTCAGCCAAATCACAGTACTGCTACTGCCCTCTTATCTTTTACTCATACAGTTGCTGAGGCCAGAGATAATAATCAGCTAGTGTCCTGTCTCTTCCTTGACCTATCCAAAGCATTTGATGTGCTTTCTCACTCTAAACTACTAACAAAATTAACTGATCTTAACCTCTCTCCTCACACTTTGCAATGGATGTTCTTCGTGTTTCACTGTTGCAGTCATCACATTTGGGTTATCTGCTTGCAGTAGCCCTCAGTCGGCCTGATTATCAAAGTCTTGGGTCCTGCGTCGGTTGCTGTCTCATCTTCCATAACGTCAGGTAGTCAGGGGTATAAAGCATGCAGCTGATGCCATTACATCAGTCTTTCTTGCCGTGTAGTGCCCAAAGCAAAAGCAGTTCGCAAGTGCCAGTCGGCCGGCTCCTGAAATTTTTGTTTTCGAGTTTCAGAACCGAAGTCTTCAACTAAAGCTAAGTACCCCGTTAGGGAAAGTTTTTCTTGCTCTAATCCGATGTCAGTAAAAGTCAATAATTGTATTTCTTGTGGAAAGCAAATTCCTCATAAAGATTTTCAATCATTCTATATTCCTTGCTTAGGCCCTGACCACGACATACCTCGCTGTCAGTTTTGTGCCTTATTTAATCCATGAATTATTCATCGTTGGTACATTTTTACTTCTAAATATGTTGGTACTCAGTTAAATTATCCAGATATATCTTTGGTAAGACACCTGACTACCAACATTCTGAAAAAATGCAAGGATAAAGACAGAGACAGGCAGCCTAGGTCCAAAGCTGCTGACGACACTTCTCCTAAGCTAGTCGCCAGTTCGCCGGTATTCAGTGAGGCACTTTCGCAGCCCCTGATACCAGCTACTTCAGATTTGCAGGACTCTACTGAGACCCATTCAGAGTCTGGTATGCTGCGAGATGCTTCAACTGTGGAACCTGCGGATGTATCTACCTTGGATGGGTCCGGAGCCGCTGTGCAGGCACTGGCTTCTGAGGGTGTATTTAGGCCTACTGACTTGCATATTAAACCAATACCATCTTCTTCTTCTAGGCCTAAAACTCGAACCATGCCTAGGAAACCGACACTCAGATTGCATGGTCAGGCCTCTATGCCTAAAAAACAAATGATAAGAATGGCTGAAGACCTTATTACTTTAATCATGGGAAGCCAGCCTTCCCCCTCTAAGAGACCTAGGACTGAATTTGCTTATGATACTTCTGACCAGGATTCTGAAATTTCTGTCTCCTCTGATGACCAGGATTTACCCTTATCTACCTATGAGGATTCTGATGCAGAGGACTCTATTCCCTCTGCTTCCCCTCCAGAGGATTTCTCTTTTGGTGAAACCTTGCATACTCTTAGGGAGCATTTTCACTGAGAAAGCCAGGATTACTCTGATTCTAAAAAGAGGCTTAGAGATTTCTTACTCCTGCCCTAACACAGGCCTTTGGCTATCCCTCCTGTGCTGGACATTGTTGATGATGCCTTTTTGGAATCTAGCTTGGCCTCTAACTCTTTACCTCCTGCTCCCAGAAAACCTGACAGATATTACAGGGCTCCTGATTCTCACAAGTTCCTTTTTAAAAATCCTACTGCGGATCCTGAGACCATTTCACAGGGACCCAAGGGCATTAAGGCTACTACTGCCAAAAATCCTATCCCCTCTGACAGAGATTCCAGTGCGCTGGCTAGATGGGGTAAGAAGGTATACACATCTGCAACCTTGGCCAATAGTGCCTTAAATTGCCAGTTTCGTATGTTAAAGTATCAGCAGCATATTATTGGATTGCTTAAACAGAAAATGATGTTGATTCCTGATTATGCTGAAAATAAGGATTTACAGGATTTAATGCATTCTGCTGAGCAGGTTGGAAAACATACTTTGCAATGTGGTTTTGATTCATTAGAGGCATCTTGCAGGGCTGCTGTCACCGGGTCTGTACTTAGAAGGCATGCTTGGCTTAAGGAGCAATCTTTGCCAGATCATGTTAAAACTAAATTGCTGGATGCTCCCTTAAATCATGACCACCTGCTTGGTGACAAAGCAGAAGAAGTTCTTAAAAAGATGGAGAAAAAAGCTAAATCTATGCAAACTGTTAAAGATTTCTTACAATTGCAGCCTCCTAGATTTTGTAAGCATTGGCCCTCAAAAAATTTGTCCTTTCCTGCCTCTTCCAGGCCTTCTCAGTTCAAACCCAAAACCAGCAGAACACCCAGGATTCAGTACCAGGGTATGCACAAGACTAAGCAGTGGGGGGCTCCCACTTCCAAATCAGGGAGTAGTAAGATTCCCCCCTATAGTAAGCTGTCTCAATGACTTGACTTTAAAATTTCCAAGCACTTCTCAACTGACTGCTCCTTTAGGGGGAAAGATTGCTCTGCAAGCAAAAAACTGGGAACTCATTACCCAGGACAAATGGGTTTTAAACATAGTTTGCCAAGGATACAGATTTCGCTTCCACACGTTACCAACCACAAACGGTTGGCCAGATCTACCCCCAAATCAGTGGGCAGAGGCTCAAAAGCAAGTACTCTCTCTCTTAAGATTAAAGGCTATTCAGACTGTACCAGAAGAGGAAAAGGGACAAGGTTTCTACTCAAGACTTTTCCTGGTACCCAGAAAAGACAACTCATGGCATCCTATCCTGGATCTGTCTATCCTAAACATCTTTTTGGTGATTCCAAAATTCAAGATGCTAACTCTTCACCAGTTGCTTCCCATGATAGGCAAAGATGCCTGGTTGGCAACACTGGATTTAAAGGAAGCCTACCTGCACATCCCAATCAGGGAATCTTGCAGAAAATACCTACGCTTCAAAGCAGGCTGCATGCACTATCAGTTCTCTGCACTGCCCTTTGGCTTATCTACTGCACCCAAGGTATTCACAAAGTGCCTAGCTCCAGTCACTGCATTTTGCAGGCAAAGAAATATTTATATATACCCATACCTGGATGATTGTCTATTTCAGGCAGAAAGCCAAGACATACTTTTGAATCATCTGGCATTTGTACAAAAGGTGTTAACTTGTCTGGGGTACACCATAAACAAAAATAAATCACATCTGGTACCCTGTCAACAAATTATATTCTGGGAGCAAGCTTGAACACAACTTCCCAGATGGATTTCCTCACGCCAGAGAAACAAATTTGTTTTACAACTTACTCCAAATTAGTGGCCACAAAAACCCTGGTATCTGCAAGGCAAATACTGCAAGCCTTCAGGTTCATGACCTCATGAATTCTACTAATTCCATATGCAAGACTGCATATGAGGAAATTACAATGGTATCTAGAAAGTCTATGGTGTCAAAATTCTTAGGATCTAGGCACAATGATTCCTATCATACCTTGCCTTCGGTTAGAATTTCTGTGGTGGGCAGAGGCCTGCCACCAAAACAAGGGACTACCATTCACTCTACCCCCTGCCACCCAAACCCTAACAACAGACACATCAGACTATTGCATGGGGGGGCTCACCTGGCAGGGAAGTGCATTCAGGGCAAATGGAACCCAAGTCAAATGCACCTGTATATCAATCAAAAAGAAATGTTAGCAGTACAGAATACTCTGACAGCCTTCAAGGACCACATTCTTCCAGGACAATTAATGGTAAAGATGGACAACACCACTGTTATGTGGTACATAAACAAGCAGGGGGCTACCCATTTTTACCACCTCTGCAGACTAGCCATGGCTTTGTGGAACACAGCCTTGAGCTACCAAGTGCATCTACAGGCTCAATTCCTGCCAGGAAAACTAAATACACTTGCAGACGAACTAAGCAGAAATCTCATGGACCCACACGAGTGGAAACTGGAACCAAAAATTTTTGACATGTTGATCAACAAATGGAGGATCTCAGATATAGACCTGTTTGCCTCCCCCCAGAACTACCAATTGGACAAATTCTGCACAAGGACTCCCCTCAAACAAGCTTGGAATGTGGATGCTCTGTCCTTCAGCTGGAAAAATCTATCAGTTTATGCCTTCCCTCCTCTGCGTCTCCTCTCCAAAGTACTGCTAAAGATCAAACAGGACAAACCAAGGATGATACTGATTGCACCAGACTGGTCATGCCAGCACTGGTACCCCCCTCTTGTGCAGTGTGTCACAGCTGGCCTCATGGAACCTACCTCAGACCCCTATCCTGCTGTCTCAGCAGGAGAGCCAGATTCTGCATCCCCAGCTTCAAACACTGAACCTGGCAGCCTGGCTAATTACCTAATTTCTCTGTTACTGTCCCTCAGTAAATAAGTGTTGGATATAATTTTGGAGGCAAGCAGGCCTAGTACTAGAAAATCTTATGCTGAAAAATGGAAACGATTCTGTGCCAGGAACCAAACTCAAGGGTTGGCCACAGCAGCGCCCAATTTACCTCAGATTCTTCAATACTTAACTGAGATGCTTCACAAGGGCCTTTCCTTTTCCTCCATCAAAATTCATGCCTCAGCCATTTCAGCTCATTACAACACAGAACCACCCCTCTTTTCTCACCCACTGCTCAAGCAGTTCCTCAGAGGGGCCAAAAACTTAAGACCACCCAGAAGAGCCCCAACTCCAGCCTGGGACCTTAATTTTGTATTGGAAAAACTCACTCTTCCTCCTTTTGAGCCAGCTGCAACTGCAGAGTTAAAATGCATTTCTTGGAAAACAGCTTTCCTTTTAGCAATCACTTCAGCAAGAAGGGTATCTGAATTACAGGCCCTTATGGCTGTGGAGCCTTTCATCATCTTTCATGCAGACAGGGTGTCCCTCAGGACCAATCCCTCTTTCATGCCCAAGGTGTTATCCAGTGTGGCTTTTAATCAGTCCATTAATTTGCCAATCTTCTTTTCTAATTTATAGAACAAAGGGGAATGGATACTGCACTCCTTGGATGTGCACAGACAACTTATATTTTACTTGGACAGGACTAAACCTCTAAGAAAATCTGAAAAACTGCTGGTGGCATTTGCTGCAGGGGCAGAGGGGAAGGCTATTTTAAAGCAAACCATTTCTAAATGGATAGGCCATTGCATTCGTTTCTGCTATAAGCACCATAGAAAGCCTATCCCACAGGGTATTAGACCCCATTCAACCAGGGCTGCATCTGCCTCTACAGCCTTTCGCAGAGGTGTCTCTACCAGAGACATCCTAGAAGCTGCTAACTGGAGTTCTGTGCATACTTTCAGCAAGCATTACCATTTGCCAGTTTTCTCTAAATCCAGAGCTGGCTTCACCACTGCAGTCTTGCAGGGACTTATAGCTGGCCCTAATGCTATCCCTGGGTATTCTGCTAAGATATAGAATTGGAATGCATAACCAGAGTTATATGTTAGTGTCCCTTTAATAATTTACAGTTGATTATGTACACTTTCTCTTTGTTAACCGGGTAATGCCCGACTGGGCCAGAAGCCTGTTTTCAGCAGAGATCCAGGAAGAAAAACTCCAAAGTAGATTACAAATCAATTTACATATGACATATGCAAGTTACAATAATTATAGGACATACATAGGAATACAAATTACAAGCTTTTACAGTAGTGTTAAAAAAATCAGGAGTAACAAAGTTAGACATATTGAGAAAATATTAAGCAATTATAAGCAGTTGTCAAACATGTCAAACAATATCAGTTCTCCATACTTCATTATTTTCTTCAATTCTTTTGGGAGAATGATTCAATAAAAGCCAGGAGATACTGAGAAAGGAAGTTAGAAGGAGGATATAGACATTTGTGGGGCGAGGTGTTTAGCCTGGGTTAGTACAGGGGCAGAGTCTAATGTTTAAAGAAATGTTCTTTTAGGGTCTGTTTAAATGCTAGTGTGTTATTGATGGTGAGAATATGCTGTGGAAGAGAATTCCATTGCTTGGCTATGGCATGGGCGAATAGGGAGATGCCATAAGCGTTTTGGGCTTTACTAACTTTTAACAATATTTTGTCAGCAGATCTAAGGGATGTTAGGTTACTATAGAGTTGGACTAGATCTGATAAAGTCGGGCAGTTGTCAGGTTTGTATAGGACTGTGTGGGTGGTTAGTAGCTGAGTCAGGGAGAGGAAATGAGGGAGCTTTAGCCGGTTTAGCTGAATTAATGCAGTACAGTGGTGAGCTCTATAAGATTGATTTGTAGCGAATTTGGCAATTTTTTATAGCAAGATTCAAGGCTATTTAGGTCAAATTTACCAAGGTTGGTAAATAGTTGAGAGCGATATAGAAGGGAAGATAATAGATGGTTTCAAGCAGTAGCAAGTCTGGCTTGGTCAGTGAGAAATGGTTTTGCTCTGTAGAGTGAAGCCAGCTTGGCATGCACGTTTTTAATTAGAGCAAATGTGTTTATCAAGTCTGCTATCAATTGTAACACCAAGAAGGTTTGTATGTTATCAAGTCTGCTATCAATTGTAACACCAAGAAGGTTTGTATGTTCTACTGGCTCTATTATAGTGCCATTGGAAGAGGAAATATAGATAGTAGGTAGATTCATAGATGTTGGGTTTTGGTGGAAGACTATAAGCTTGTTTTTTGAGGGGGTTGAGTTGATGGAGTGTTAGATGATTTTCTATACTGTGGAGGGCTGCTTGAATTTTATCTTGCAGTTCTTTGATAGTGGGGGCAGAGCAGATCAGGGAAGCGTCATCAGCATATTGTAGAATTGAGGCTGGGTTAGCTGCAGTATGAAGGTCATTAGTAAAGATAGTGAACAGGAGTGGACCGAGGATTGAGCCTTGTGAGACCCCAACACTTACAGGGAGGTGAGTGGAGAGTTTATTTTCCCATAGAGTGGTTTGTTTTCTGTCAGTCAGGTTGCTATGAAACCATTTTAGGGTTTCAGAGCTGGAGTGGTAGACGGCTAGTTTGTTTAGAAGTATTTGATGTGACACAGTGTCAAATGCTTTTGACATGTCTAGGAAGGTAACAGATACTAGTTGGTTTTTGTTTTTAAGCTGGTATACAGTGTCAGTAAAGCTGATGAGTGCTGTACTGGTACTATGCTTGGTCCAGAAGCCATGTTGTGTTTTGGATAGTAGATTATTGGTCAGGAAATGGCCTAATATCTGTTTGTGTATACATTTTTCTACGATTTTGGCAAGTGGGGACAGAATGGCTATGGGACTATAGCTGGATATATCAGTTGAGTGGACACCTTTATGTAAGGGTATTATGTGGGATATTTTCTAAAGGGATGGTACATACTGTTCAGTGATAGAATGGTTGATTAGAATAGATATAGGGTAAGCTATGGAAGAAGCAGCTAGTTGAAGAAAGTTGCCAGGTAGCTGGTCAGCGACTAGTGTGCAAGGTTTTAATTTGGTAATAAGAGTATTAATATAGTTGGTTCAAACTGGTTTAAGTTGGAGAAGGGTAGTGTTTTTATCAGGAGTCTGAGGTATGGTAGGAGTTGTACTGGGGGTGTTGCTAAGTAGGGAGGTTATTGAGTTAATAAAGTAGGCGTTAAATTGAGTGGCTATGGACTCGTTTTAGTTGGTCAGTGTTGGGGCTGGGGTAGTGGGTTTCCTGGGTTGAGAAGAAGATTGTTTGCCAGAATTTTTTGGGATTGTTCTGGCATTTTAGTTATTTTGCTTGGAAGTAGGTTTTTTGTCCTGTTTAATTAGTTTTTTAGTTTGATTTCTAAGTTGCTGGTAGGTAGTGAGGTTTTCTTTAGTTTTACTGCTTTGATAGTGAGGCCAGGCTCTATCTCTTTGTTTTAGTAAATGAAGTGTGTCTTTTGATAGCCAGGGAGCCTGTTTGAGTTGGTGGATATTTTTCTTATGGGCTCTAGTTCATTAAATATTTGAAGGAAGGAGGTATTGAAGTACTCAACTGTGCTATCAAGTGAAACATGTTTCAAAGGTGTCCAATCATATTGTAGAAATTGAGAGTTAAATAATGAAGGAGAGAAATGTTTTTTGTTACGAATGTAGCAAAATGAAATATTGGAGAAATTCTGAAAATGCTTTCTAACCAAGTAGGTAGGGAAGTGATTGCTTAGTGTGTCAGGGAGACACCCAGCATCATATATAATATTGGGCTTGTTAGTTAAAATCCACTCTAGAGTGGATTGTCTCTTGGAGTGCTTGTCAATGCATGTGGTGAGGTTAATTCTTTTGAGAGAAATTATAAAGATTAGTGAAGTTTGCAAGGGTATTAGAGGAGCAGGTGGTCCAGTCAAGATTGAAGTCTCCTAGTATTATAGTTTCATGGATGAGGTTTGTAGAGGCCCATTGTAGGATGTTTTCTATATTCTGTAGGATTTTTTCTAGGGGGCAGGTAGGTAGCTATAAAGATAATGGACTTGTGGTTATTAAATTCAAGACGTGCTATCAAAATTTCAAGGTTAGGGATACCAGGTGGGGTAGTGGTGAGGTGTACCAAACTAAGATTTTCTTTAAATAATATGACAATACAAGGATGGACAGGATTAGGAATCAGTATATTAGAGGGTCAGCTCAGGTTGGACAGTTTGGAGACAAAGTCAGAGAGGCTAGATTGCATTGGTTTGGACGTGCTGAGGAGGGATGATGGGTATATTGGGAAAAGAATGCTAAGGATGGAGCTGCCAGGTAAGAGGAAAAGAGGAAGGCCTAAGGTAAGGTTTATGGACGTGGTGAAAGAGGACATGCAGGTGGTTGGTGTGACTGAGCAATATGCAGAGGACAGGAAGAAATGGAAACAGATGATCCACTGTGGCGACCCCTAATGGGAACAGCCGAAAGAGAAGAAGACTACGGCAATACCACCTCCATGTTTAGCTACTCTGTCACTTCTAAGGATACTATAGACATAAGGAAGAGATTCTTCAGATTTGATGTGGAGCTTAAGCCATGTTTCAGTAATGACAAATATATCCAGGGTGTACAGTGCAATAGTGGCCTGAAGTTCATGGACTTTGTTCATTAGGCTTCTTAGGTTGGCATTTATGATAAGCAAGTCAGCGTTACCTGTTTTTAGTGGTAGGCAGTAGCAAGGTGTGGAGTTAGTGGATATGTCAGTGTAATGGGTTTGGGAGGAAAGGGTTGGGCCTGGATTAGGATGGATATGACATTGGAGTTTGATGTGGGTAAGGCAATGGAGGGTAAGAGGTTTCAATTTAGAAAACAGACTGTAATAGATTAAATCCTTATGACCCCACTACTTTGGCATGATATATAATCTGGGTAGATACATAATGGTCTGTGAGTTAAGTGTCCACTTGACAGTATCCTAGTCTTTACCGAAGAATCTAACATTGGGAAGCACCCCAGCTTGCATCCATCTCTATCTCAAGACATGCAAGAAATGCCTTCTCACTTCTGCCACCCGCTTATGTCTGCTCCAGTAACTGCCCAATCTATTGGATCACAGTCAAGGATTTATCCTGTATATCAATAGGGATGGCCATCTGATTGCATTCTTTGCTGATATTGACTCCTATTTCATGAATATGCACACCCCAGGGTATGTCATAGTAGATGTTGTGTTTGAAGCAGTGATCATGTTATCTGCTCACAATGATCTCTTGAATATTATTTTTTTATTATGCAGTTGTGTTTTTGAATGGCTTGCTATTACCTTGAGAATTTATTGGAAACACAAAAACTGACCAGTAACTCTCTTAGTAGTTTTGGTGGTCTCTTAAGGGTAGGGGACAGGGGCAACAAATATGATGCTATTTGTGTGATTTTTGGACTGCATGATGGATAATGTGGTTATTCTTTGGTGTATTACAGCAAATACCCTATATGGCAGTGATATCAGTACATATTGTGCTAGCTACAGTCATTACTGTTTGTCTCCTCTTATATCTAGGTCACAGATGTGCACAACTAGTATCCACTTCTGATAACAGATACAATTTTAATTACTCCACCACATGTGATTCTTTCTACTTCAAAAATGAGCTCCTGGATGTGGCATTGTAGATTCCTGATACTACAATACTCATCACGGTTTTACCATGAGGGCTATGACTGCTTCTCTAAGTTAGCAGTCTTCCACACAGCAACACCCTTTATTAAACTTGCTGAAAGAGATTTGTATTTGCTGTTTGCAGTGTGTATTTCTTAGTCATTTTTCTATTGCAAGGCACCTTAATGTGACCGAAGAGATAAACAACTGGACATACCACTACTTGAATACTTTGGGTAGTGTGCACATGGCATCTTTATCAAGACAGATAAATAAGAATATTACAGAAGAATAGTAAGTAAGCGGAGATAGCTATGTTTAAGTGCCTTTACTCATATTGTCATCTGTCTATGCAGAGTGGTAGGTATCACCCATTTAGTCTTTATTTTAACTTCTCCTACATAAACAATACAAGGTTATCTTGCCCTTCAGTATTTCATCCTCCGATACTCCTAAAAAGTCTGTTTCCATTGCTTACCTCAATGTTTGCAGTGTCTTAAATTACTAAGCTCTGAAGCATAGGTTAAGCTACACAATGTTTGCATCAACTCACTAGTAGAAACTTGACTAAAGGATGATACTTTATTTCCACTCTTCTACAGACAATCTATATCATCATCATCATCACTGACATCATCAGCCCCCTGTTTCCAATCTTTTCTACAGTGGTTGGGATATCAGATCAAGTACTGCCACCTCACACAATTCAGTGCCACTCTCCTAATTTTTTTTGACCATCATGCCTGACTGTCATAGGTCTTCTGTCACACAGCCTGTCCATCTCCTGGCTAGACATCCATGTTTCCTCTTGCCTTTTTCCTATCTCTCCTAAAATTTCTTCAGTAAATCATCTTTTGCTTTCCTGCACATGTGACTACACTACTGCAATCTGTTCTCCTTGCCCTGCTCTGCAAACTGGGGCTACTTTGGCTCCTGTTCTGAAGGCCTTGTTTCTTTGTCCCACAGCGTATATCCTGCCACCTCTCTCAGACACTTCATTTTCATCACCTCAAGCTTCAACTGCTCTGCCTTTACTTCCCAGGTTTTTGTGCCATGTAGAAGCACTGGCTGCACCACTGTACACCTTGTAGGCATTCATCTGTCACACACTGCCCATGGCACTGGCTGCACCACTGTACACCTTATAGACATTCATCTGTCAAACACTGCCCATGACACTGACTGCATCACTGTACAACTTATAGACATTCATTTGTTACACACTTCCCGTGACACTGGCTGGACCATTGTACACCTTGTAGACATTCATCTGTCACACACTGCCCATGACACTAGCTGCACCACTGTACACCTTACAGACATCTGTCACACACTGCCCATGGCACTGGCTGCACCACTGTACACCTTACAGACATTCATCTGTCACATACCACCCATGACACTGACTGCACCACTGTACACCTTACAAACATTCATCTATCACACACTGCCCAAGGCACTGGCTGCACCAGCTTACAGACATTCATCTGTCACAAACTGCCCATGACACTGGCTGCACCACTGTACACCTTACAGACATTCAGCTGTCACATACTGCCCATGGCACTGGCTGCACCACTGTACACCTTACAGACATTCAGCTGTCACATACTGCCCATGGCACTAGCTGCACCACTGTACACCTTACAGACATTCATCTGTCACAAACTGCCCATGACATTGGCTGCACCACTGTACACCTTACAGACATTCATCTGTCACAAACTGCCCATGACACTGGCTGCACCACTGTACACCTTACAGACATTCAGCTGTCACATACTGCCCATGGCACTGGCTGCACCACTGTACACCTTACGGGCATTCATCTGTCACACACTGCCCATGACACTAGCTGTACCACTGTACACCTTGTAGGATTCATCTGCCACACACTGCCCATGACACTGTGCCAGTTGGCTGCAGCACATCTGATTCTAGCTTTTATCTCTCATTCAGACTTCCTTTACTCTCTCATGATTCCCAGATATTTAAGCTGTTAATCTGTTCCAATATGTTCCCTTCTATCTCGGTTTTCTGCTTCTGATTTTCCTCATATGATTATCATTATCGACCCCCATTTTCCCATTTTCTACATGGGGTTGCGGTGTCATATCAACTTTCACTACCTCTTTTGATTCAGTGCCTCTCCTACCTTCTTCCACATTCAAGCCTGACTGTCCTAGGTCTTCTCTCATGCAGTCCATCTCTTTGCTAGATGTCCCTGTTTCCTCTTGACTTCTTGCTGCCTCACCCAGATCTTCTTCACCAAATCACTTTCTACTTTTCTGCATGTGCCCAAACCATCATAATCTTTTCTCTTTTACCTTTTCTGCAATTCAAGCTACTTTGGCTTCTGTTCTGATGTCATCATTTCTTCCTCTGTCCCACAGTGTACATCCTACCATCCATCTCAGGCAGTTTGTACATCACCTGTAGCTTTCTCAGCTGCTGTCTCTTTACTGCCCAAGTTTTTGTACCATACAGGAGTACTGATTACACAACTGTTTTCTGTGCCTTACTTTTCAGTTTCTTTGGCATTTTTCTGTCATTCTCTACCACCTGCAACTGTAAGCCATTTGTTTTTTTCTCATCTTATTTTATCTGTGACCTCCTCATTCAGACTTCCCTTAATTTCAACGACCTCTCCCAGATACTTGAAGCTGTTAACCTTTACACTAATTTACTTCTATTTCACTTTTCAGCTTCTGATTTCTCCCATTTGCTGCTATGATGACCTTCTTGTTTGTATTCAGTTTCATTCCATGTGCCTTCAGTTTTGCATTCCATTCCTCTGTCATTTGCTAAAGTTCCTTTTCAGAGTTTACGTGCACTGCAACATAATATAGCTCCTCACCAATATGAACAGCAGTAGGCTCAGAGCTGAACTCTGATGCACATGCACTCACTAGAAACTTCTCTGAGATTCTAAACACTGTCTGCACATATGTCACTGTGCTTTTGGACATAGCCTGTACTAATTCAACCAATGTTTCTGGAACTTGTTATATGCTTTTCCCAAGTCTAGAAATGCCCACTTGGACACTACAATCATAGCTTCTCCAGTATCTCTGATACTGCAAACATCAAGTGTTATGCTGAATCCTGATCATTCTGAACTGCTATCTCCCATTTAATTATTTACTTGTCTGTGTATTCATTTATCAGTCACCCTCTCCAGAACTGTAATACAGTGTGACAGGATTTTGATAAGTCTGACACCCAGAGTTGTAATTATTACCTTTGTTCTTGAACACTGGCACTAGAATGCTTATTCTCCAATATGCCTTTCTTCTGTTTTCTTTCAGAAGCTACTGATAATACTCCTTGCATCTGCTCTTGATGTCCTGTGGACTGGTGAGCAGGTTGTTGCTGGTATCCCTTATGAATGGTTTCTAATGACAATCTTCTTTATTTTCCTCCATTTGCCTTCCAAAATGAGAGTTTCTTTGAGCCAGCTGTTGATTCACTTTCCAAAAACTATCTCCCACATTTTTGCACTTCTTTCTTGTAATAGCTTCCTGGACATCTGTATTCCACCAACTTTCCTTATGTACATTATGTCCATACCTGTTTCAGCCTCAACCACATATATTTTTTTTAAGTTCCACACATACTGCTTTGAGATGCCGCTATTTTTCTTTGATTCCACCTATTTCTTTCTGAGGTGTTAAAGCCCAGAGTATTTCCTAGAACTCCTGTGTTTTCATTCTAGTCAACATCCAAGTATTCCGTCTAGCCTCTGCATTAGCTTTCTGTGCCTGCTGCTTGCAGCTGATTGTGGCCACCAGTGATTGATACTGTGAGCCTACTGTTTCACTGGGGATGACATTGCAACCTCTGATTCTATCCATATGCCCTTTCCTTACTACAAGGAAGTCTACCTGGGTTGCATGTTGCCCACCCAAGTATGTGATCTTGTGACTGTCTCTCTTCCTGAACCATATATTGGCTACTATCAAATCATTTACCAAACAGAAGTCTAGACTGGCCTATCTTTTTTTTTCACATTGTCCTACCCATGTGGACTCAGGCAGTCCTCATATCATGTTCTGTTTCTCCTGATGAGCATTTAGATTCACCATTGTCTACATTTCTGTTTTGTCATGTTTTATCTAGTAGGTCCTGCAGCTACAACCTGAATGCTGTTCTTTACTGACCATCACAAATCTTTTGTTGGACATAGGGCAATATTCATAATCAAAGCCTGACTGCCATGAGATTACTAATTCTGACACGTTCCCTCAATGTCTTCCGAAAACTCTCCCTCACCACAACTCCCACATAATTTCTAGTCCATCTCCCCCCGGAGTAGTAGACTCTGGATCCCATACCAAGTTGGTTTGCTATTCTGTCTTCCATCTTGTCTCCTGGATAAGCAAAATATCCAGCTTCCTCCTTACCATCATGTCATTCTCTTCCAAACTGCATCATGTCAGTGACCTTGTATTAAGTTTATCAATCCTTAGTTCACATCTGGCAGGCTGATTGGTTTTATGTACAGCTTTCAGACAGCAGAGCTTTCTTAGGTAACTCAGGCTGGGTGAGAGGATGTCAGCTGACCTGTAGCTTATTGACCTAAGCTGCTGGGCTTTATGACACAGTGTATACACTGGGCAGTAGAAGCATATGGACCTCAGCCACCATCAGCATTCTTTTTTGTCATAGATTTGAGTTGTCAGTATGACCAAATCACCTAGTGACAATTTATACACCAAGTGGCTAGCCCTGGTAGTGTACAGTATGCGATTCTTTTTTAAAATCACTATAAAATAAAAAATGTTGCAGACAACTAACATTTGTTCAGACTGTCCCTAATTAATTGCTGACTTATTATTTTATCAACAGATAAAAATTTCCCTTAAAAAAGCAATTTAGTATCAGCTTAAAGGATAACAGAAAAATATCCAAACTATAGTCCTGTGCAGTCTTTCATATCAGTCAAGCTGCCTTACCACATTATGTGTTGCCTTTTGCTGCTCTGTTATTTGGGCTTTAAAATGAGTAATTCTTATTGACTTACAATTTGTTAATGTAAACAGGATATCCTTATTTTAAGTTATTAAAAGCTTTTTTTGGTATCTCCTCTGTCTCTGGTATAATGGTCTCTACATTTTCCACTGGGATTTCCTGCATACATTCATCATTTTTCATTGTGTCATATTATGCACGGTTGACATAGCTGTCTAAGACTCTACAAATGTTTTAAATCTTCTTGAGAAAATGAACTCTGAAGTGTGCCAAATAAAGCATAAGAAACTTCAGATTCCTTAACGTGCATTCACTCACTGAAACCACACGTCAATCAGTTTTGAGTTTTACTTGCATTCTGCTTTTAAATGCATATTTAAACTGAGACAACCATGTCTCTTGTGAGTCAGACAGAAATTAGAGCAGGTCAATTAAGGTTAATTACCTATTGTGATCTGAGGCTGGAGATAAGAACTAAACTTTCTATTCAAGGAGTAAAAAAATATTTCAAGGCTTTACTGGAAAAGCTCACCCAGACTCTGCCACAACTTGCTGTGAGGGAAAGGTTAGTTTATTTTTGCTTTCTTGTATTTTGTATTGCTTTATTGCCGTCTTCTATTTTTGTATATTGTGATTTATTTTCTTTACTCTGTACTTTTCTTGTATTCTGCTTTTACTTGCATTATTCAAAAAGACCACAGCTGTCTCTCTTCTGAGTCACATTGTTTTTCCCCACTATCCCACCCTTGTGCTGCTGTGTGCTTAAACTCAACTGTCTTTGTAGTTGCTTGACCACATATCTCCTTTCCTCTCCACTTTCATTGGCTATTGTGAGTATGCACAAAATTATCAGTTTACTCCCCTTCAACTATTTAAATTTATTGGTCATCTCATTGTGTTTCATAGAAACAGAATATAAAGTGCTCACCTCCTTCCTTATCTTACTATTTTAAAATTAGTGACGCTCCACTTAGATAGTTTTAAAGTTACTCATTCTTTTATCTCTAACTGATTAGTGCTCACTGCAGCTCTTAGGATACTAACACATTTTTCCTTAGTATCTTTAAAATCTGCAACATCTGCTCCAAGACCACCAATTTTTGGAGAGCCCACATTCTGCCTCTCAGTAGTCATCTTGGAATTAGTGCTTCTATTTTGCTCCAGGTGAGAGAAGGAGTATAGGAACATTATTTCCTGGAGATTGCTGATCACCACAAAGTCTAATAACTGCTTCATAGGTGCTTTGAATTTATGCTTATATATTTTTATATTATCCTGTTGTATAGAAGACACTTGTGTTTATGCAGTTCTGAGGCCACATCCACTTGAAACAATGAATGAATGAATGGATGAATGAATGAATGAATGAATGAATGAATGAATGATTCAGAAACTACAGAGTAGTCTGGTCCTTAACATAATTTTAGTTTTTGAACAATCCTTAAATATGATTTTCTATGTATCCATATACTGTGCAGGTTTTAATGTTTTGAACTTCTCTCCAGCTTTGTACTTAAACATCATATATCTGTTCTGTTCAGCTTTCTTATCCTTATTATTGGTTTCTGCCTACAACAATTGAAACAACTGATTGTATTGTATAGATTTTCTTAATCTTTTGGACAGTATGTAAGTAATCCTAAAGTATTATGTTCTATAAAATGACAGTTGGGAGTACAAAACACTTCAGAGCATTTTTTGAGTAGGAGGGAAGCAAGTGCCCTGAAAGAACAACAGTAGGAAACAACCCCAACAATAACCTATATACAAAAAGGTGGGAAACATCTACACCCTGGCAGCACCAGAAAGAGCACAAGTAAGAGAAGAAGGTCTGGAGGGAGTGAAGGCCACTGAAACACTGATCTATCTGAATATCTGTTGTTATGTTAAGTTTACTTACACAACTGTATTTTGTTCAATACAGAGATCACTGTTACAGTAGCCTAAGATATATGGGTAGATTACCACAGTTTAGGAAAACTAACAAAGGAAGGAGGTCCATAAACTAAAATCCAACAGCCCTTAGAGAATGGTTGTAGCAAAGTCCACTCTATTCCTGGAAAAGGAATCCAGTCTGTACTATTTTTTAAACATGCATACAGAGGACCATGTTGCTACCTCTAGAATATTTCTAGTATCTAACTCTTTAGAAGCCACCAAAGAAGCCAAAGTCCTTGTGAAATGGGTCCTAACCTTGCCTGGAATTGACTTGCTATAATGAGTGTAACAAAAAGCAATAACATGAGACAACCACCTTGAAATGGTGTGCTAGTGTGATTTCCTCTTATCCTCATAGAAGACAAACAGTTGATCAGCTTTCCTGAAGACTCAAGTTTTATCTAGGTAATATCTAAGCTGTCTGTGGGCAACCAGAGTGGGAAGAATCTTCTCCCTCATATTTTAAAATAAACTTGAAACCAATTTAGGCATAAAAGAAGGATTCATTCTCAAAGAAACCTTGTCTTTGTGAAAAATGATATTGTATAGACTCACCCTAAGTGCTAAATGTAACTCAGACACACTCCTAGCAGAGGTCAGAGCAATAATTAAAACAATATTCCATGTTATGAACCTCGATTTAGTCAGATAAGCTGGTTCAAATAGTAACAGATAATGTTTTTCAAGTAAAACGTTGAAATTCCAAGGAGTAACCATGTTTCCTAGGTGAACAAATATGTAATACCCTTTCCAAAACTGTTTAACTTGAATATGGTTAGAAAGGGGAGCTCAAAGGACAAACAAGTTGAAATGGCCGACTAATACACATTTTCCTGTGTATGACTGTTTGAAAATTCTATTGTAAAATAATATTTATTCTTTGTGAATTTATGTGGAGCTTTTCTCCTAGGACATCTGCGGAAAAGGGGCTGCTTTGATAGAGGAATAAGAAAGGCTAGAAGATAGCAACTGACATGAGAAATCAAGAACCAGAGTCAGATGGGCCTGAAGAGGGTCTTGGTTCTTAGACAGGCACTAAGAACTAAGTAGAAAATCTTTTCCACTTGCACATATATGATTTTGTAAGAGATGTTTTTTCACCTCCCTTAATACCTGTTGCACATCCATAGAAAAAAGGTGCTTAAATGTATTATAATTCTATCATCCATGCAGTTGCTTGAAGTGTTACCAAATTGGGGGTGTATGAAGCAGTCTATCTATTGCTTGAGCAAATTCTTCTGAAGGAAAGCTTATGATAATTGCCTTGGCCATATTGAAACAAAGGGAGAACCACTGTTGCCTGGGACAAAAGGGAGTCACCATCACAATATTTGTAGAATCCTTCCAATCTTCTGGATATCACAGGAAAGGATACAGGAATATTTCCATCCATAGAAGTGAAAAGGCATTTGTCTTCCAGGACTGTTAGCAAGGAGTCCTGGAACAGATTTTTTTTTCTGTTCTGGGATGGGGCAAACAGATCTACTTGAGGTCTTCCTCACAATTTGATCAATTCTTGGAAGACCCCAGGATGAAGATTCTATTCATGGACATATGTCCTGGTTCTGCTGAACATGTCCTCAATCAGATTTTGCTATGACATGTATGAAGCCTGCAAAGTCAAATTGAGCTATGTTGCTATCTCCCAGGCTTTCATAGTCAGCCTATAAAGAGGGAAAAATCTGGTGTGCACTTGTTTGTTCACATACTACATCACTGTGGTGTTGTCTGAGTGCACATGCAGAGGTTGTGGGAACCAGAAATGATTTAAGGCTTTCAAAGCATTGATCACTGTCAACATCTCTTTTGTATCTGTCTTCAGGTTTCCACAAAGTTTGCGATTTTACCCCTTTGGAAACCACTCCCCAAGCCAGGTCTAATGTATCTGTACTGATGACTAAAGGGGAATTGGAAGAGGGAGTGAGAGACTTGGACTGCAAGAAATCTGTTCTGCCCACCAAAGAATCAACCTTTTTACAAATCCCAGGACTAGGGTCTGATAGGACAAATGATGAAGATGCTGAATGTAGACTTTCTTGAGGTACCACTGTATTTTTCTAATATGGCACCTGGCCAGAAGCTTGAGAATCATAGATACTATGTGGCCTCAAATCCTGAGAAGTTCCCTTGTGGATGCATTGGCCTTGACTGGCAAAACCTAACAACCGATGAAACATCCTTATTTTGAAAGAAGAAAAGCTCTTCCTAAGGCAGAATCTAAGACATCTCAGGAATATAACTGTGTGTGAATTTATTTATTTTTATTTTATTTTATTTTACATTTGTTAACCGGGGGTGTCTGACTGAGCCGATAAGGCCCTTTTTCAGCAGAGGCCCAGGGAGAAAAGCTCCACAAAGAAAAATTACAGACACATTTAGTTATTTCTACATGATCAGTATACACACAAATTACAAGAGATATTTTTCCAGTGGTATGCGGCACATAAACAGTTACAGTGTAGAGAACAAACAAAAAAATATTAATTTTAAAAATAAAGGTAATTAATAGATTTGTGTTGTACAGCTGAAATTTGGAACATAGGTAGAATACATACATAGTACACAGGTACAGTACGTACATTGTAGATTAGCCAGTGTTTGTGAGTAAGATTGAAAACTATTATCAAGTCTCTAGATTTTGTCTGTATATGTTATCCGCTTTCACTAGCCTGGGGAACAATCATGGCACTGCCAACTTTGCTTGAGATGTTGCCTGATGAGGTCTTTAAAGGAGGCTTTGGAAGATGTGTTTTGAATGCTAGTGGGGACAGAGTTCCATTTTTTAGCCACTGAACTACTATATAGTGCATCTCCAAAGCTATTGTAGCTGTTGATGACTTCTAGTAGTAGTTTGCTTGATGATCTAAGAGGCCTTTTGGCTGAGTGATGTTGTACTAGATTTTTGAGAGCAGGACACTTATTGGAGAGGTAATAGATAGAATGACAGAGGCAGAGCTGATTGTAGGTTAGGAGGTTGGCAGTTCAAGCCAGTGGAGCTGTCTTAAAGCAGTACAGTGATGAGTTCTATATGAGCAATTTGCAGCAAAGCGAGCAATTCTGTTATAACAGGCTTCCATTTTGCTTAGTTCAGTTTTGTTGAGATTAATCAGAATGGGAGATGCATAGAGTAGGGTGGATAGAAGTTGGGAGTGAGCAATGGCTGATCTTGTGTTGTTGGTAAGAAATGGTTTGATACGGTAGAGTGACCCCAGTTTGGCATGTACTTTTTTAATAGATAGGTTGAGATGACTATCAAATTTTAGGAGGGAGTCTTTGGTTATTCCCAAAAGCCTAGCCTGTGCCACTGGAGCAATTGGAGTAGCATTTGTGGAGTAGATAGTGAATTAGTAAGTGTTTTTGTTAGAACTGGTTATTATCATAAGCTGAGTTTTCTTTGGATTGAGGATATGTTGGGCTTTGGTAAGGTAGTTTTCAACTTCAGAGAATGCTAGTTGTGTTGTTTGCAGGAGGGTGAGAATGTTTTGTGCAGCACAGATTAAGGTAGTGTCATCTGCATACTGAATTATAGATGCATGCTGTATGGAGGTATGGAGGTAATTTGTGAAGACTGTGAATAGTAGTGGTCCTAAGATAGAACCCTGTGGGACTCCTATAGTTATGGGCAGCTGAGGAGAGAGAGAATTTTCCCATTTCACAGCTTGGTCCCTGTTAGTTAAGTAGCTTTGGAACCAGGTAAGAGTGGAATTTGATAGATGATATAGGTTTAGTTTGTTTAGCAGGATTTGGTGTGAGACTGTGTCAAATGCTTTGGACATATCCAAAAAAAGAGTTGACACTTGTAGGCCTTCATTTTTGAGACAGTTTACTGTGTTTGTGAAGTAGAGGAGGGCTCTAGTGGTACTATGTGCAGGTCTGAAACCATGCTGAGTAGGTGACAGGATGTTGCTGTCTAGGAGATAGTTTAGCATCTGGGTATGGATGCATTTTTCTAGGATTTTGGCCAGGGGCGAGAGTAAAGCAATGGGTCTGTAGTTATTAAGTTCAGTGGAGGTCCCGCCTTTATGTATGGGTGTAACATAGGATATTTTCCAGAGTTTGGCAACATAGTTTTCAACAATTGATCTGTTTATGAGAGTGGAGACTGGGATAGCAATAGCATCTGCTGTGAGTTTCAAGAAATAGCTGAGGAGTAGGTCGGCTGCTGGGTGAAGGGATGAGAGAATTTCTGAAAGCTGATTTGAAATTCCCAGACTGAGCAGAAGATTGTGAACCATTCCTAAATATTCTTTACAACTAGAAAAACAGTCTGCAAAAATATGACAGACATCCAAGTATGGAAAGATAGATGTAAATGCCTTGAAGTCTGAAAATGACAATGACTGGAGTAAGACATTTTGTGAATACCATTGGTGCTATGCAAAGTCCAAAGAGTAAGACTTAGCACTGATAGGGTAAGCCAGACACAATCTTAAACACCTGAACTGCTCTCCAATGGTAATGTGACAACAGGCATCTTTTAAATCTAGCATTGCCATGAAAGCTAGAGGGAGGATCAGAGAGACAAAAGGTTTAGAAATGAAAGGTCCTGCAATACCCTCTAAGATCCTTCCCTTTTTGGTACCAGAAAAATTCTTTATTAAAAGCCTTTGCCCCAGTGACAGGAAGACACTGTTTCTATCACTTCCTGGGCCATCATCTGGTGCAGGATGTGAGGAAAGTGGGACAGTGACAGGAAGACACTGTTTCTATCACTTCCTGGGCCATCATCTGGTGCAGGATGTGAGGAAAGTGGGACAGTGACAGGAAGACACTGTTTCTATCACTTCCTGGGCCATCATCTGGTGCAGGATGTGAAGAAAGTGGGAAACTTGGTTCACTGAGTGAAGAGGATTCCCTGGCATTAGGGAGGGATTTCCATTGCCAAGTGAACCCCCGAAGAATTACTTTCAGAACCCATTTATCTGTAACAATCTGGTGCCACAAGGGAAGATGAAATTTCATAGATGGAGAAGTTGTCAGGGTGGGAAGTGGGGAGGGGGGCTGAAAAGGTAGTCATGTTGATTGGGTGGTTTGTCCTTGATATTAAGGCCTTCCCTCTCTTTTTGGAGCTTACCTGCCATTGCTTTTTAACATCCTGTTTGGGAGCACCTAGTTGCTGAAATGGCTTATTGAAAAGGGGAGCTGAGAAGGAGGGGAAATTCTTTTTTTGTACTGAAGAATGGAGGATTGAAAATTCTGAGAAACTCCTTGAATCATGTTTCCCCTTTTATCATACTTAAGCATCTAAGATGCAGAAGGGCCAAACAGAACTTCCTTATCCAAGAGAAAATTTAATACTTTAGTTCTGACATCTTCAGAAAGATTTTGAGAATTAAGAAAGACAGTTTTCTCAATACTGATCCAGAAGTAGCAGCTGTAGAAAAGGAATAATCAACACCACAAGAACACTTTAAATCTTTAATAACTTTAGAAGCAGATGAAATAGAGGCACAGAAGGAATATTTACCAAAGACGGAAGGAAAAGTAAGCAATGGCATCTGCATGCTTTCAAAGATTTAAAAGCAAAAACCTTGTCAAATGAGTTTGACCATCTAAAATCCTGAATGATAAAGTACCAAAGGAATACATTTTCTTCCTCAACTTGTCCAGTACTTTCCCACCCTCTTCAAAGTGAATTGGATTAACTGCAATGATCTGTTAAGTAGATTTTGAAAGAGAAATCACAGCAGGATCTGCTCTAGGATTAGAAGACAAATGCTTACTAGTGTGAGATACCCTGTATAATCTATCAGAATTCCTTGGGCCAGGAGGCTAACTATCAGGTAAGCTAAAAGCACTGAGAAAGTGTTCTATAAGGCAGACAACACAGTTGAAATAGCTGCAGAAACTGACATTTCCAGCTTAATAAATCATAATACATGTTCTGTGCTATAGGAATTTCATTTTCCTCCCATCAAAAAACTCTATCTTAAAGTTTCAGGAAAGGACAAATCTTCATATGTTCCTCAGGATCACAGTGCACACATTTTAAAGAAATTATTGAGGTACAACTCTCAACATTATGCCTGCTTTTCTAACTGAAAATCTACATAAGAAAGAGAAGAAACTATTTTTTTTTTTTTTTTTGCTTGAAGAAATAGAAGACAAGGAAAAGGCACTACTGAGTTCCTTAGCAAAGCCCTCTAAATCTCCCCTGTTCATGAAAATAGTAACAGGAGACTAGAAAGTTTTCTCACTGTGCACCTTTTTTGAGAGTCTCTCTAGAAAAGGACAGACTCTCATGGGGCATACGGGTCTCAAATGCAAGTTCCCTATCTTGCTTAAGAAAAGAATCTTTTCCTGCCCCTTCTCTGAGACAAACAAGTATGGCTCTCTCTTTCCCACCAAAGCCATCACAATAGCCACAGATGACATGTTGATCCCCCAGTCTTTGGTGACTGGATATGCTATACCAAGAGGACCAAGGAAAAAAGATGAGTGGTTTGAGGAACAAAAGCAGCCACAGCAGAGTCACACACACAAGTGGGTGTGGTAAAACAGGAAATGGCCTGACACTCAAAGACTCCTTTAATTTCCAGTTTTGTTTCCTTGCAGACTGGGGAAGTTAAAGCTGTGGTGACCAGAGATTGCTCCACAGATGAGCCGAGAAAGAGACTTTGAACGTGGATACTGGAACCTGAACATGTTGGTTCACAGATTCATAGGTTCTTACTAATATTATGGCCAAAACAATCTAAGAAGCTCAGTCACATTACCCAGTACTGGTGGGGAAACTAGCAGTGCCCCCATTAAATAGAGTTTTTCCACATATTCCTTGTGAAATTTTGCAACCAGTCATCCAATCTTATGGTAGAGTCTGGCTTTTCTTAAAATGTAATCAATTAGTGTTTTTTTAATTAAAAAAATACCGATGCTGCATTCATTTAATATATTGCAGTGTAACTGAAGGGGAGCAGCGGGTTTGTTTGTTTCGCTTATGTTGTGGATCGTCTGTGTTTGTTGGTAGATCAGTATAAATGAAAGGGAACAGCCCTTCATTACGTCTACTTGCCAGGCATGATCCTCTTCCTTTAGAGAGAGGAGAGGCATGATCCTGCATACTGTATCTCCACCTCTGGGTTAAGACCAGGATGTTCATTTTATGCAGAAAAAGCACAGAGCAGAATGTGTCAGATGGCATCCCAGGTAGGAAACATGTACATGGTAGCTGGGGTTAATGACCCATCTTTTGTGACTGCATAACATGGATGTTAGTGCTTAATGGTAAAATAATAACTGCACCTGTCATGATATCATGCCCCTGGCTCACACTCCTAGACGATCATATAAAGGTGTTCAGATGAAATAATGGGCAATTAACTAGGAGTGGACACCTATGGCCAGTAGTAGTAATCTGGAAAATATTTACATTTATTTCACATTATCATTACTTTACTACATTGAAGATACTATGAAGCAATTTCAACTTTAATACAGTGTTATTCACCAGTAATCACCAGAACTGCTTTATTTGTAAATCTGTATTGTCAGAGTCTTTGTTCACAATACAGAAAAGTCCCTGATGTATAACTGAGGAAAACAAAAATACAGCCCATACTTAACACTATAAGAGATGCTAATTCAAGAGAAAACTATTGTCCAAGATTTGTTTTAAGCTGAATCTAGAGTTATATACCAAAATTACACAGCTCTCATAAAGAACTTACTTAAGGTGTGAGTCCTTTAAACAGAATATAGTATGATACAGATTTTATAGTATAGCTTGCACAGGAAAATATTATCAAGCAGTGATTCATCTTCCTGACACTTATTAGCATAATAACCAAAACTCTGCATGTCTGTATTGATTTCAGTAAGGTTTGCTTTCAATAATCCTTCAAAACTGATTACATTTCCATAGTGTGTTGCTCAAATTTCTCCTAATCTGTAAAACTATCACCTCAGGTCTCATTGAAAATAGTTCTAATTGGAGCAACCCAGTACAAAAAATGTGCATTCATGCAATAATAACTACAAGTATTCTAATGGACAGTAGTACACCTCCATCCTATTTGGCATTTATCCTTGTTAGTGTCCATGTAGAAAGTACAAGAAAAAAATTGCAAATATGTAATCCATTGTACTACAGGTCCAAAGGCAACAGTATTAGATACCAAAGTGGAATGTAATTTATTTTATTAAATTATTAACCAATAGTTTAAAATGGTGCAGCTATATTAAGATATTAGATGCTGATACTTAGAGAGACTCTAAAATATGCTGAAAATCTGAGTAACCTGTTCACTACAAGATATCAAGAGTGTAAATAATTGGTAAGGGTATGTAAGATAAAGACCCGTGGTAAATTCAATGTGAAAAAGATATTATGGCTTGGTTTAATACTAGGAATGGTCCTTGTAATAATATGTGACATACTGCTGCTAAAACTGTATATAATATAAAAGTAAAATGCCGTCATTGCCACTGCAACAATGTGAGATGGCATTGTCATTTTAAACTATATCCAATACCTAGCAGTGTAACAAGGGTGGGGCAAAAGAGGCAGCCACCCTGGGTCCAAGGTATCAGAGGGTGTGATCAGCAGGTCCTTTCCTTTTTTTAAGTTTAATGTTCCTCAAATCACCACGAGGGCAAGAGAGCATTAGGACCTGTTGCCCCTCCTTATGAGGGAAGACACACAAGATCAGAAAACGTACCTTCATTTTTTTTTTTTATCTTATGTGGAGCATGAGGGTGTAGAGCATTAGGACCTGGTGCTTCTCCTGCAACTCAGAAAATGGACCTTTATTTGTTTGCTATTATGAGAAGTGTGATGGGTGCTAAGATCTTGTACTGTTCCTCCGCCGGATAAAAGCCAGATCAGAGAACAGACTTTTTTTTTCTCTGCTCCTCAGTTTAGTGCTGACGGGCACCAGACCAAACAGCAGCACCAGCGATATACCCAGGCATCAGATGAGCCAGCTATACCTCTGCAAATACTATAGTGCACTGCCCTCGCCTACGTGTAGCCAACTATGCTTGAAGTGTTAATGTTATTTTCAGTTTGCTGCCATGTCATTGTGAACAGAGGCATTACTTTTTACTAAAATGCTGTTTTCTGGTGTGTTTTCTTATGAATATTGCTGGGTAATTACAAGATTTGCAGTTCTGACAAGGTACCAGAAGTATTAGTTGAACAAATGAAAATCATAAAATGCCTTAGCTGTAGAAACCACACAAGTAAAAGTTTACTGAGTCAGACAATGCTCAAAGTCAGGTACTTTACTGATAAAAACAAACTTACTGTTTCATCAAATTCACCCAAGGAAAATAAAAAACTTAAAACTTTAGCAATGAAGATGTTTAACTCACCAGAGATGCTTCACTTTTCAAAACCATACAGAAGGCCATTCTGGAGACAGAAGCTTGTATGATTTCATGTAGCAATGAAATTAGATGAGGAAAAGGGTGAAATCATGGAAATCTTTTTTGTTTGGGTATAGAGGTCAAAGCTGTATGAATCATTTTCTTTCACAGAGCGCCAGAGTGTTGCGTATGAGACTGCAGTTAGCAATGAATGCTTGTGCCAAAAAAATAAATAAATAATAGACAAAACAGTATGGTTCTACAGATGTATACAAGAAAAGGGTGAAAAGTGTTGTAGCATGTATGAGATGATAATATGAACTGAATGAAAATTTTGGATTAAGCAGCCGTAAAGATGAACAAATATGTGGCAGAGTTGTGATTGGACTGGCTGATAAAGAAGGATCTCAGAAGCTGCAACTTTAAGATGCTGTTGGGGAGCGTGGCCACGAAGAGCAATGAGTAGCAGCATTTCTCTTCTACTCTGTCTTTTCAGATTTTCTATGACAGGAATTTTATGAAATAACTATCCTAATTGTGGATATTTTTTAAGTTTTTTTATTCCTCTTGATATAAAGAAGGACAGCATCTAATTTTTTTTGGAATAATTTAATTTTTCCTGTCAAAATTTCTCTGATAATCTGATCTTCACCAGTTAAAAGATGAGCTTCTCTAAAACAGCACATCAGAATGCTACCTTAAAAAGGAAATACAATCCCTGCTGACTAATAGGTTCATAGGTTCATAGGTTCGTACTAGGCTATCTGCCCTAGAGCATTTATAAGCCTAGCCAGAGTGTGTGTGGCTTTCACCACCCCTTAGGATGAGAATACTACGCCCTTTTAGGGTTTAGTTTACTGTGCCTCTGTCTAGTAGTGACACAGAGATGACCCCTGGGGTAAACCTACGATCTCCCATCCACTCGTCAAGATTTCTCTTGAATAGAGTTAGTGAGGGGCTCTGCCTAACATGGATTGGGATTCTGTTCCAGAGTGTAGGGAGCCTCTGGGTTATGAATCTGTCCCTCCAGCACGTCCTATTTATTTCTGTGTTGAGGTTTAAGTCTCTTGCTCTCGTGGCTCTGATGGATTTGGATTTTCTGAGGTGGAGCATGTCCATTAATTCCGGATTGGACATGGCCTTGTACGTCAGGCACAGATCACCTCTGAGTAGGTGGTATGCGACTGAATAGAGCTGGAGTTTTTTCAGTCGGGCAGCATATGACATATGTTTAAGACCCTTTATCCTCTTGGTGAGGAACTTTTGGGGTCTTTCCAACTGCTGCAGGTGTCGGGTAAGATACATCCCAAATGGGGCATTGTACTCAATCATTGGCCTGATAAAAGAAGAGTACAGGGGCACAATAACCTCTCTTGATCTAGATGTGAAACCCTTCATGATAAGGTGGGCAATATAGAAGGTCTTCCTAACCACTTTGGCAATGTGAGTGTCAAATGAGAGGTTACTGTCAACCTGGGTCCCTAGGTCCCTGATTACCTCTTCCGTACTTAATGCATTACCACCTATGTGGTAATTTGTGGGTACCTTGTTTTTCCCAAAGGGTATGACTATACATTTTTTGGCGTTCAGCTTAAGGCCATGGCTCTGGCACCAATTATCCGTTTCTATGAAGCCTCTCTGAAGGATGTTTGTGTCCGCTGGAGTATCAATTATGGCGCCCAGTTTGCAGTCATCTGCGAACTTTGTCAGCCACAATCCTCCTATGTTTGCCTGTACCTCGGAAAAATAAATGCCGAACAAGAGGGGTCCCAGGACTGAGCCCTGTGGGACACCGCTTGTGACTGGCTTAGAGTCTGACATAGCTCCAGCAACTCTGACCCTGTGGGTTCTGTTCTTGAGCCAGTTTGCAACCCATCTTGTGACATATAGGTTTACATTTAAGCTGTTGAGTTTGTCTATGATGCCCGAGTGGGGTATTGTGTCGAAGGCTTTTGCAAGGTCAAGGTAGGCTGTGTGAACTGCCTTACCCTCATCAATGGCCTTAGTGACTGTTTCAAAAAAGTCGACCAAGTTCAAAAGGCAGGATCTGCCCTTGACAAAGCCAAATTGGGTAGGATCCAATGTCTGTAGGTCCCCAATGTCTTTGTTTATGAGTTCCATAATGATCCTCTCCATAGCTTTGCAGACCAGGCTCGTCAAGCTTATGGGGCGGTAATTTCCAGGGTCCGTAGAAGCACCGCCTTTGTGAAGTGGGACCACTGTTGCCGTACACCACTCTTTGGGTTCGTATCCTGTAGTAAGGCTAAGATTAAACAGCAGCCTTATGTGTGGGTTTAGTTCCTCTTGGAGTTCATGTAGCACACAGACGGGACACCGTCCGGTCCCATTGATCCTGTGTTTTTAGCTTTAGAGAGGGCGGCTCTCACCTGGGCATCTGAGATGTTAGGGAGGCTACACTCTGCTGGGATAGTTATTTCGTCTTTTGGGGGGGGGGAGGAGAAATTTGCACTGAACCTGTCTGCCAGAATGTTGGCAATGTCAGTGGGTTCAGTGTATTTTGTGTCATTTTGGACTAACTCTGAGCATATCTGGGAGTTTCCACCCAGGTTTCTAACATAGCTAAAGAAGGCCTTGTGATTGTCTTTTGTGTCTTTTGCGATTTTTCTCTCAAAGTTGGCCTTGGATGATTTTATGAGTGATCGTAGTTTTTTGCTAGTACTGATCAGAGATGCCTTCCCTTTTAGGGATTTTGCTCTGTCATGTAGTAGCTTCCTCCTCCTGTTGTAAAGTTTGTTTATGGCTGGGGTCCACCAGACCGGGCGCCTGCCTTTGGGGGAATGGGTCTTGGTTTTATTTGGGATTGCATGATCCATGCATTCCTGAAGGTGCCCGTAGACGGCATTTGCAAAGGATTCAGCAGTGTGGGTTGTGGTTTCCACTGGCCCAGGGGCCTTGAAGGATACCACTTCAGTCTTAAGAAGTGTGAAGTTGGCTTTTGAGAAGTTCTTCACTGTGGTCTTTTGTGCAGGGGGTGGGGGCGGGATGTGGATTTCCAGTGAGATTAATTTATGGTCTGATCTTACCAAAGAGGGATATACTTCCGGTGTGGAGCATTTTGTCCCCATGTTTGTGATGATCAGGTCTAGTATATTGTCTCCTCTTGTGGGAATGGTGACTACTTGTTCCACTGCATTTGAGTTTATGAATTCTAGGAACCTTTGGGCTAGGGTGTTGGGGCTTGAGTAATGTTCCCAGTCTATGTTTGAGTAGTTGAAGTCTCCCAATATGATGGTATTCGGAGAGACATTCATACTCTCCAGTGTCTTCAGGAAGGCTGTGTGGGGTTCCTGAGTTTGAGAGGGTGGTCTGTAGCATGCTACAAACTGTAAGGCAGTTTTGCCTATGGTTAATTGCACCTGGATGGTCTCCGATGCTTCGTGCGTTGCCACTAACCTGGAGGTGTGGGTATCTTTGATGAATATGGATACTCCCCCTCCTTTTGTGGTTCGGTCCAAGTTTTGGGGCCGGAAAGCATGATATGAGGTAAAACCTGATAGTGCTGGGGTGCTCTCAGGAGCCTTGAACCAGGTTTCAGTCACTGCACAGACATCGATGTTCTCCATACTGAGGAGGGCTTCGAGGGCATGCATCTTGAGGTTTAGACTTCTGGCATTGAGCAGCATTACCCTTAGTTTTTTTCCACTTGTGTTTTCTAGGGAGGTAGGTTTGTCATTTGAGCCTTGCCTAAAAAAGGCACTATGGGGGTGGCAAGAGCCTTGGCCAATATCCGGAAGCCCAGGGGTGACAGGTGCAAGCCATCCCTTGTGAAGCAGTGTGGCTTGTCAAGCATGTCATCCCAAGCAGACAGACATTGGATCCCCTTAGAATGACACCAGTAATTAAGCCAATTGTTAAAACTGATCATTTTGTCTTTGTACTGTGGCATCATTCTTGGTGAGGGTAAGATGCTGCTCAGGGTCAGGGTCATACCGGCCTGGGCTACATAATCAGAGAGCTCCTCTATGTCTCTTTTCATGTAGTCCATTAAAAGTAATTCTTAGGTTCATAGATTAGTACTAAGCTAACTGCCCTTGTGAGCCATTTTAAGCATAGCCAATTATCCCTTGTGAGACTCAAACCCTACACCTTGTGTTTGTAAGGCAAACACCTTAACCATTAGGCCAACCTCCCAACCCCATATAATATACAAGAATTAGCCTACAAAATTGACAGAATGGACTTGAAAGTAAATGATTTCAAAGAGAGATGTACGCATCAAATGGATACTATCCATGAAGACTTAAAACAACAGAAGGGACAAATCTCGGGAATCCAAACAGCTCTCAATGATATAGATACCAGACTTCAGGAAAGTGAACATAATAGTGAATTTCTTTTAAGACAAAATACCCAACTGCTATCAAAGGTAGATGATCTTGAAAACAGATCCCATTGTAATAATATTAGAATATTTGGATTACCTGATAATATAGAAAAGAATAATACAGAAATGTTTTTAACATCGTGGTTGCCAGAAATTTTGGAACTTCCTAAAGCACTTTCCTATGGTATTGAAAGGGCTCACAAGTCCATCTTCTTCTTCTTTCAGCTGCTCCCATTAGGGGTCACCACAACAGATCATCCGTTTCCATTTCTTCCTGTCCTCTGCATCTTGCTCTGTCACACCAGCCACCTGCATGTCCTCTCTCACTACATCCATAAACCTTATCTTAGGCCTTTCTCTTTTCCTGTCACCTGGCAGCTTCATACTTAGCATCTTTTTCCCAATATACTCTGCATTCCTCCTCAGCACATGTCCAAACCAACGTAATCTTGCCTCTCTGGCTTTCAACCTGGGCTGACCCTCTAATATACTTATTCCTAATCCTGTCCACCCTCGTCACCCAGTGCAAATCTTAACATCTTTAACTCTGCCACATCCAGCTCTGACTCCTGCCTTTTTGTCAGTGCCACTGTCTCCAACCCATATAACATAGCTGGTCTCACTACCCTGTTGTAGACCTTCCCTTTCACTCTTACTGGTACTCATCTGTCACAAATCACTCCTGACACTCTGCTCCACCCACTCCATCCTGCCTGTACTCTCTTCTTCACCTCTCTTCCACACTCACCATTACTCTGAACTGTTGATCCCAAGTATTTAAATTCATTCACCTTCATCACCTCTACTTCCTGCATCCTCACCATTCCTCTATCCTCCCTCTCATTCACACACATATATTCTGTCTTAGTCCTGTTGACCTTCATTCCTCTTCTCTCTAGAGCATATCTCCACCTCTCCAGGGTCTCCTCCACCTGTTCCCTACTCTCACTACAGATCACAATGTCATCTGCAAACATCATAGTCCACGGGGGCTCCTGTCTGATCATGTCTGTCAACCTGTCCATCACCTGGGTTGCTCACAGGTTCATGGTATCATATAAAAACAGCAAAACTAGTTCTACTAAATCTGTGATTGTTAAATTCCTTTCATCTCATTATAAGGAAATAGCACTGAAAACTGCCTGGGCAAAATCACCAATTAAGGTAAAGGACAATTTAGTACGCTTCGACAATGACTACTCACCAGCAGTAATATACAAAAGGAAAGTCTTTTTGCCCTTAATAAAAGAACTTAAAATGAATCAAATAAAATCTCACTTATTTCCAGCAAGGTTAAAAATCTTTCACCAGAATGCAACTAGAACTTTTGATAACTTAGACACAGCTCTTTCTTTTGTTAAAACAAAAAAAAACTTCTGGACAAACTTGAAGACATGGAATGGGCTACTGCTAGTCTAAAGAGGTTGCCAGAAAATGGAACATGGAAAACCTTTGAACAAAGGAAGAAACTTAGAAAATAACTAACATCAAATGCATTTCTTTTTATTTACCTACGTTCTACATGTAAGTGATCCAAAAAGTCCGGGGTGATGAAACTGGATCAACAGGTAAGATCTGTGAACTTTTTTTGTTCACAGATAATTTATTACTGCCTTCTACAGTGCTGTTAGTGATGGTATAGTTTTATATTTAGTTACTGCATTTTACTTTAAATAATTAATAGTACATTTTCTCATAGTATAAGTAGTTAAATAAAACTGTTTGGCTGAATGTTGTATGGTTGATATAGATTAGTAGTTTATTTTAATTGATTTTAGTAATACTAGTTTATTCTCTCATAGTATATGTAGTTAAATAAAATGCTTGGTAGAATGTTGTGTTTATGATAATGATGAATTGTTGCTTTTACCTATATTACTTAGTGCTTATAGATATGCCTCTTCTTTGCTTCATTATACAATCCAGTTTGTGAATAGTAAATGTAGCCCTTTGTGAGGATATTGATGAGATGTTGAGATGGTTATGTTGTGTAGTGCTGTGGTTGGTTGTTTTATTTTGGTGTTCAATATTATTAATAGTTTTCTTTCTTTGGTGGTTTAATGTTGTCTGTATGCTTCTGTGTACCCCTTTGCTAGCTTATGGTTATATTTATATAACATCACTTGAATGATAAATAGTGTCATTTTTTTTTTTTTTTTTGTGGCATGATTTCATTAATTTTTAAAAGCTTTGCTTTACTTGTGGCTGCTTTGGTAAGCTTTAGATGTTGCTATGGCAACACTTGGTTTTGGGACAGCTTTGCTGTCATTTTATCAGTTAACAGTTATACAGCAGGCTTAAGCCTTTAAAGTAAAGCTAAATGAGTCTACACTCACAGTTTCCCACTGAAAATGATAAAAGTTGTCTCCAGAGCTCGAGAATAACTCCACGAGATGCCTGTTGAGCTGAGGTGTCTGTTTTTCGCATCATCATGCTGTTTTTGAAGCTTAATTGAACTCTAGACTGTTTTGCCACTAGATGGCGATATTGGATCATTTAAGTGCCCAGAAAACGTACAGCAGATGCTTACAAGTCTGTGAATGGCAAGACTTAAGAAATTTTGTTTCAAATGCAAAGGACAGTTGTAAAATAGTATGTAAACATGTTTTACCTTATATAATCTGTTCAAGGTAGCTTTCTATTAACAATTTATTTTTAATTAATTAAATAAATATTAGATAAATTAATATTTATCATACATTCAAAAGTATATTCAATTCATTTAGTCTCTCTAGTCCCTGAACATAAGGAATTTAGTTGGAAATATTGCATGTATTCAAATCACAATATTTTCTATCCTGTCAACTATAGGCTGGAATAATGTTTTAATGCATTGTTAGTTTTCAAGAAATGTAATTCTTTATAAACAAAGTAAAAAGAACCCTGAATATTACATAAGCAACTAGAAATATGACAGTTCCAATAAGACAATGGCAAATTCACATTCTTTTTTACAGTAGGACTACTTCTTCTTTTTTTCGGCTTTTCCCATTTAGGGGTCACCACAGCGGATCACTTTTTGCAGTAGGACTACTAATAGTAGATAATTTTTAATAGTTTAGTGAGGTATGGCCCTTAGGGCTACATCTTAATTGTACTATCTGGTTATGGATATTTGATTTATCAGAACTCATATTACCATTTACTTGTAACACAGCTAGTCAGAAGTGCAATAGGTTTTGATATCTGAATACATACCCTACATATATGTTACAGAATAATCATTTTTCATTTAATCTATAGGAAACCTATATAGGATAAAACACTATTTACCAAATCCAAATAAAACTACATGTACATAATTCTACATGATTAAAACTGTATTTTTCAACTTACAGATGATAATAACTTTCTTGGAAGAAAGAGAGACTTGTTATGTGTATGTAAGGTAAATGGGTTATATTATAGTTTAGTGACAGTACTAAAATATAGCAGAGAGAAAGGCTGACTATAATTATTACCTGTAAGTTAGTTATGATAAGTTTGCTTTGTAAATTCCTTTTTTGCTTCTTGGAACTGCAAGCCTGTCATTTATTTGACTTTAAATAGATTTTTAGTTATTAAATGTATTTGTTAACACAGAATTGTCAGTTATATTCGAGTTTATTTGGACAAGTTCTGAGCACAGACTCATTTTATAAGTTATAAGTTATATTTATGTATAAATAGCAGGTATTCTGATAATGAGAATAAATCATTAAAGTTGGTAAGAACATGTTAACTCATAGATAACATTCTTAAACAATAAATAGACACTCCTAATCCCAGCAGACGAATATTTTGTAACCTCAGACATAGTATTGCCAAAGCTATTACTGTTTTTTAAAGCTTGTATCTGAATGGTTGCCTTTTAAAATTATCTTGTCATACAATAGTTACACTCCCCATCAATAAAATAGTAGTCATGAATCATTAAATCCTTCATGATATAGCTAAAGGAAGTAATCTTATTGTAAGGAATGGATTTCATACAAATACTTAACGCATGCATGCTTTTTTTTGTGCTGTACAGACTTCATATTTGTAGGTACTGAATTATAATTTGTATTATTTTTTGGCTACATGATGTATTATGTATATAACATAAATATAAACAGAACTATTCCTTTTGCAGTATTATAACCAGATACACACAGCTGATTATTATTTTCTTAGTAGTTATACTGATGTTTGCTAATATGTTAACATTTATAAAGTGTTAGATATGTTTGTAAAGATTTGTTAGTTATATATCTTACAAAGTGATTTTTATATAATTATTGTATATATTATTAACATGAATGAGGAAGCTAAAATTGTTTATTCAAAGTAGATATTTCTCAGACAGATGCTGATTAGATGTTGCTACTGAACAGATGGTTAATTTGAGCAACCATATGTCACTCGAATTGTGACCATTATACTCCAGAGGGGTTAAGGGTGGTTATGAAGTTATCAGTTTGAGTTATAATAGTTTACTATTAGCTTTCTTGGCATTTTCCACAATTCTTAAGAGTAATTCTCAAAAGTCTACTTTTTTTCGATGTTTCCACGTTACTTTAAAAATAATGTATTTCTTGGTATTCTTTTTATTTACATTAATAATCTATAGTTGGTCAAAATATTTCTCTTTCAGCACAGTACTATTGAATGACTTCATTAAAGAATATTTCAATTAACATTAATGGATTAAATAATCCAAATAAGAGGGGAAGTTTCTTTAAATATCTCAAACTGCTTAAAGTTCAATTAATATTTTTACAAGAAACTCATTTGAAAACAGAAGATATAATTAGATTAGATACTAAATCATATTCAGTGTTAGCTAGCTCAGAACACTTTCAAAAGAAAAGAGTAGCTATCTTATGGAACAACTCATTACCTAAACCAAAAATCATTAATACATATAAAGATAATAAATGTTTTGTCTAATCACTATTCAGTTTAATAATAAAATATACACCTTAGTAAATCTACACTGGATTCCAGGAATAGACACTGATACCGTAAAACAACATTTTGTTCCTATAGTACAACTTTCTAAGGGACATATAATATTAGTTGGTGATTTTAACTGTATTTTAGACAATAAAGAGTCATCATCACATAACAAAAGAAGAATTACAGCTTCAGCCAAATTGTTGAAAGATTTTTTGGAAACTTATTTTTTGAAAGATATACATACCATTGCTGATTCTGATTCCTTAGCTTATACTTTTTTTCAAACAGAAGTAATACACATTCAAAGATAGATACAGTTTTGTTTTTTAATGATTTAGTAGATTCTTTAATTAATACTAAGGTGATTACATGCCTATTATCTGATCACAATTCAATATTTTTTTAATTTTTAGTTACTCCAATCCGTAATGTCCAAATATGTAGAATACCTGCCTATATAACTAAATTAAAAGATTTTAAAGATTTTATAACATCAGAAATCCAGAATGTTACTGAACAAAACAATACAAATAATATTTCTGAGATCTTTATATGGGATACCTTAAAAGTCTACCTCTATGGCAGAATTATAAATTGGTATAACAAAAAAAAAATGACGAAAGAATTCAAAACCATTTCAACGAATAAATCCACAAAAAATGAGTGTAGAGGAGGCAGTTTGTCTGTGCTGCTCGTATGACAACTGTATGGGAGACATACATTGAGGAGTGTAATTTGCTGAAACAAATGTTTCTCAAGAGAGGTTACCCAAGTTCATTAATAGACCAAATTGCTAATGAAGTGAACAGTAAGTGAAGGTCTGGGCATTTTGCCCCTATTTTAAACATGAAAAACACTAATGTAGTACAAACATTAGAAAATGTCTGTTTAACAACTACAGGATTCAACACTATTAATAATAATAACAGCAAAACTACAATATGTGTATCAGCTACACCGAAGTCCTATGAGAATAGTTTTTTAACAACATTTAATAGGGAAGCAAATTACATAAAGAATATTTTGACTAAAAACTGGGAGTTTATTAGGAATGACAAAGTTATGAGGGACATTTTAGGAGAGGCTCCCATTTGTGTATACAAGAAAGGACATTGTTTAAAAAACATATTCGAAACACAGAAAGGTGAGCAGTATAAAGGGTTTATGCACAGATGCGGTAGGTGTACATTTTGTAACAACATTATTGAAACAGACAAAGGTGTGGAGATTAACGGAACCAATATCTGGGTTAAAGGCAAAGTTACATGTTCTACAGAGAAAGTCATTTATTGTGCTATTTGTGTTTTGTGCCCATGTTTTTACTTGGGCAAATCTGAAAGAAAATTTAAAACCAGAATTAGTGAACATCTTAGACACATACGAGATGGCTGGGAAGGTAATGCCTTAGCGAGACATATTACAGGGTTTCCACAACATGAATTTAAGTTCATTATATTGGATTGTGTGGTACCTAGAATTCGTGGGGGGGCATGGCCCTACCTATTAGAAAAATTGGAACTCGCATGGCAGTTGAGACTGAATTCCATGTACTGGCCAGGACTGAATGACAACCTGTCTATTAGTAGCCTTTTAAAATTAAAAGCCCTTATAAGACATTGAACTTGTAGTAATAGGGTATGTGAAGGTAATAGTGTAGTGGTTATTACATTTGCATTATATACAGAAGGTTCTGGGTTCAATTCCTAGTGGAAGCTGTTCATTTACCTTTCATTATTTTTACTGTTTTACAATTGTATTTGTTTATCTTTTATTAGCACATTTACTGGGGTAATAGAATGCTATATTTAATTATATTATATTAAATGGATTGGTTTTATTATATTGTTTACATTTTTTTAAATATCTATGATATGTAATATATTTTTGAACTTGAATATTGCTGCTATCTGACTTTGTTTTAGGACATACTGTTGCTTTAAACTTTTTAAGTCTGTTTCAGGATATGATGTCATCCTTACAGGGTTTAAAACAAACTGGGCTGTTTTAAAATTTTATCTGATGAAGTCTCTGTAATTTTGGAATATTGAGACAAAAGCACTTATATATTTTATTGTTTATTAAATAAAAAACGTGCTTGGCGGTTTTAAGAAGTGGTCTGTCTCCTCTACACTCATTTTTGTGGATTTAACAAAAAAAATGAAAAGTTGGGATGAGCAGTTAATAGAAATACAAAATAAGTTAGATTCTTTGAAACTTATCCAAGAAAAAGATACTAATAAAAATTATATTAAAAAAGAAATAAACTCCTTGAATACTAAGTATATGGAAATACTGAATCATAAAACTATGATTATTTTAGAAAAATTTAAAGTCTTAAAATTCTCTACCAATCCTAGATCTCTGAATTTATTGGTTAATAAAACAAAAAGAATTAACAAATCCAATCATATAAATGAAATATTCTCCCCTAGAAAGAAAAAGACAGTCTCAGGTATGCAGAATATCTTAACTAAATTTAGAGCATTTTTTACAAACATTAACCAACAATCTAAGGTAATAGATTCTAACCAAGAAATCAAATATTTTATTAACAAATATACAAAAAAATATTTAGTGAACAAGTTACTATTATTGACAGACCCATCTCCTTTAAAGATGTCCAATCCCAGATTACTAAATTAAAGCCAAATAAAGCACCAGGAAATGACAGTAGCATCCCAGGGGTTTATAAATTATTACCATCTGATGCCTTATGACTGCTTCATAAAGTTTACAATATTTCCCAAAATGACAATTTAATACATCCATCATGGAAATATACTTTTATCTCCCCAATCCTCAAAACTGATAAAGATCCTGTTAAATGTTCATCTTATAGGCCTATTTCCTTATTAAACATTGATTACAAAATGTTTATGTCAATTTATGCAGACAGACTTAATTTTCCCCCCACATTAGTCGATGAAGATCAAACAGGATTTCTAGTAAACAGAAATTCTTATGACAATATCAAACGAATTCTGTCCTTAATAGAATCAGTTAAATACTTAAAAAACAGCTTAACATTAATCAGTCTTGACATAACTGTGCTTTAGATTCAGTTAATGGAACCATTTATTTTTACTTTTGGAGGAACTAAACTTATCTAATAGTTTCATTAATCTAATTACAAGTTTATATCAGTGCAGCCAAGCATACATTAAACTAGGTACAAATATATCCCAAAATATACAAATACTCAAAGGAACAAAGCAAAGGTGTCCTTTATCTCCTTTACTATTTACATTGATTATGGAACCCTGGGTTAATTTGATAAGATATGATGAAAACATTGACGGTTATAGCTTGAATTCTAATGATGTTTCCAAATTACAAATGTTTGCGGATGACATACTTATTACTCTAGGTGGTAATAATGCATCTATTCACGCTCTTTTTAAAGATGCTGAATATTTTCAAAAAAAGTCAGGTTTAACCTTTAATAACTACAAAATTAAAATCTTGACAATTGGCCCTAAAAAGCTAGAATTACTGGATGTCTATAAAAATACCAAGTACAGTCTAATGAACTACTTTATCTATGCATTGTAATTGCTAACAACATAAAATATATTCAAATCAATTACAATAAGAGCTTATTGGCAATAGGAAATCTCATTAAAAATGGAATAAAATCCAATTTTCTATGGATGAAAAACTTTTAATTATTAAAATGATTCTATTACCTAAAATTCTTTATATTATCCAATCAATCTCTTTACCCCCTCCTAGTTCACTAATTAAGATATTTAATTCTATGATACATACATTTTTGTTGTTCCCTATAAGACCTAGAACAGCCTTATCTTATCATATGAAAAATTGGGAAAATGGGGGTATAGCTTTGCCTAATTTGGAAATCTACTCAATTCCTGCAATGGCTAAATTTATTTCTCTTTATATGGATATTAAATATACTGCTAAATGGAATAACATTCTAGAAACATTAATGAGTGATGCAATAAAGAATAATAAAACACAGATCTTAAAAGATTATTTTTTCACTTATTCTTCGCAGAATTTTAGAACAAATTATATAATTCTTGTTTTGAGATAATTTAGAAACGATTTATATAAGTTCAAGTTGTATAAAGATTGCTTATTTCTTCTATTTCCTATAGCCTACACACAAGGTGCTATATTTTCTTCTGATTTTATGAAAATATATTCTTTTCAACAAAATTAAATTTTTTGGTCACAAATGATATCTAATATTGACCTGAAATCCATTAACCTACTGAAGAATGAACATGATTTTGACACAACATCCTGGTTGGATCTACACAAAAGTAGAAAATATGTATCTAATAAACTTGACTCTATGACTTTATCAACCAAAAGTTCAGTTCCTAAACTAATTCATTTTATGGTCCTGTCTATATATCATAAATCACCAACTACCAACTAAAAACATTTTGTCTCACTTATATAAGGTAATTAAACTAGATCTAAATAATATATCGGATACTTATTGAAACTATTACTCCTTAATGAATGATCATCTCCCAACAGAGAAGGACAAATCACATATTTTACAATCTGCTAGTGTAACCACATCTTCACTAAAATGGAAAATTTTCACATTGAGATATTTGCATAGATCATTTATAACCCCATTCTCTTTAAGCAAATTTAATAAGAAAAATGTTAACTGCTGGAGATGTAATATTGTAGTTAATGCTGATTGGGCCCATATGGTATTTGATTTTACATAATTAAATAATTTCTGGAAAGACATTAATCACTTTTTACAAGCAATTTTCACAGATACTTTTTTGATCTCAAAATCTCTAGTTTTGTTTAACACTCCTGTTCCTAACTATATTACAGAAACTATTCAGCCTCTGCTCTGGTCCATTTTATCAGTAGTCAGGAAAACGGTTACAAGAAACTGGAATTCTAAATCTTCTTCCTCAGTAAATGAATTCATAAATCCACTTTTTGAATTATGTAATTTAGAGATATTGACCAAAAGAGCAAGATCCTCTAGAAATACTATTGTAAATATGTGGAAGAAAGTTTAGGATTTGTTAGATAAATAATTTAATAGTAATGTATCAATATTTATAAGAATTTTATTTGCTAATATGTATGTGTGGAAAGTGTCATTGTATATAGTTTAAATGTGTTTTTTTTCACTGTCATTAGTAAGCATTTTTAAAATTGTACATAACTCAAGATAATGTTTCTTTTATCTATTTCAATTCAATAAAGCTGTTTCAAAACAAAAAGAAGTTGCAACTTGAAGTTAATCTAACTTTAAAAAAGCCATACAAATTGCTAGACTAACAGTTCATAGGTTCATAGGTTCATAGGTAGATACTAGGCTATCTGCCCTAGGGCATTTATAAGCCTAGCCAGAGTGTATTTGGCTTCCGCCTCCCTATTAGATTAGCCTACTGTGCCTCTGTAAAGTAGGTCACAGAAGGTACCCTTTTAAGATGTGCCTCTGTCTAGCAGGGACACTGGAGAGATCCCAGGGGTGAATTTGTGATTTCTCATCCACGCTTCCAAATTTCGCTTGAAGAGGGTCAGCGAGGGGCTATGTCTAACATGAATTGGGATTCTATTCCAGAGTGAGGGGAGCCTCTGGGAAATTACTCTGTCCCTCCAGCATGTCCTATTTATTTTTGTGCTGTGGTTTAGGTCCCTGGAGCGTGTAGCTCTAAGGGACTTGGATTTTTTGAGGTGGAGCATGTCCATTAATTCTGGGTTTGACATGGCTTTGTATGTCAGGCATAGATCACCTCTGAGTAGGCGATAAGCAACTGAGTAGAGCTGGAGTTTTTTTAGTTGAGCTGCATAGGACATCTGTTTGTAGCCCATGATCCTCTTGGTGAGGTACTTTTGGGGTCTCTCCAGTTGCTGCAGGTGTCGGGTAAGGTACATCCCAAAAGGGGCATTGTATTCAATTATGGGCCTGATAAGTGACGAGTAGAGGGGCACAATTACCTCTCTTGATCTAGATGCGAACCCTTTCGTGATAAGGTGGGCTATATAGAAGGTCTTTCTAACCACTTTGGCAACGTGATTATCAAAGGAGAGATTACTATTTACGTTGGTCCCCAAATCTCTAATTACTTCTTCCGTACTTAATGGATTACCACCTATGTGGTAATTTGTGGGCACCTTGTTTTTCCCAAAGGGGATGACTATGCACTTTTTAGCATTTAGCTTGAGGCCGTGGCTCTGGCACCAAGCATCCGTCTCTGTGAGACCCTTTTGAAGGATGCTTGTGTCAGCTGGAGATTCAATTATGGCCCCCAGTTTGCAGTCATCTGCGAACTTTGTCAGCCATAATCCCCCTGTGTTAGCCTGAACCTCAGAGAAGTATATACTGAACAAGAGAGGTCCCAGAACTGAGCCCTGTGGGACGCCACTTGTAACTGGTTTGGATTCGGACATGGCACCTGCGAATCTGACCATGTGGGTTCTATCTCTGAGCCAGTTTGCAACCCATCTTGTGATATAGGGGTTGATATTTAAGCTGGAAAGCTTATTTATGATACCCGAGTGGGGTATTGTGTCGAAGGCTTTTGCGAGGTCCAGGTAGGCTGTGTGGACTACCTTGCCCTCATCTATGGCTTTGGTAACTGTTTCAAAGAAATCAACTAGGTTTAAGAGGCAAGATCTGCCCTTAACAAAGCCAAATTGGGTAGGGTCCAGTGTCTGGAGGATCCCAATGTCTTTGTTTATGAGTTCCATGATAATATCCTCCATAGCTCTACAGACCAGACTAGTCAGGCTTATGGGGCGATAGTTTCCGGGGTCCGTTGTGGCACCACCTTTGTGGAGTGGGACCACTGTAGCTGTACGCCATTCTTTGGGTACATATCCTGTAGTAAGGCTAAGTTTGAACAGTGACTTAATGTGAGGGTTCAGTTCTTCTTGGAGCTCATGTAAGACACAGCCTGGGACACCGTCCGGTCCCATAGATACTGTGTTTTTTGCTTTGGAGAGGGCAGCTTTCACCTGTGCATCTGTGATGTCAGGGAGGTTACATTCAGTTGGGATAGGCATTTGCTCCTTTGGGAGGGAAGGAGGAGAGAAGTTTGCGCTGAATCTGTCCGCCAGGATGTTGGCTATGTCTGTAGGTTTGGTATATTTTGTACCATTATGCAACAATTCAGTGCATATCTGGGAGTTTCCGCCCATGTTCCTGACATAACTAAAGAAGGCCTTGTGATTATCTTTAGTGTCTAGGGCAATTTTTCTTTCGAAACTGGCCTTTGATGATTTTATGAGGGATCGAAGTTTCTTGCTAATACTGATCAGAGATGCCTTCCCTTTTTGGGATTTTGCTCTGTCATGTAGTAGCTTCCTCCTTCTGTTGTATAGCTTATTTATGGCCAAGGTCCACCAGACCAGTCTCCTGTTTTTGGAGGAGTGAGTTTTGGTTTTATTTGGGATAGCATGATCCATGCATTCCTGCAGGTGCTCATAGAATGCATTTGTAAAGGATTCTGCGGATTGGGCTGTATTATCCTCTGGCCCAGGGGCTTTGAAGGATTCCCCCTCAGTCTTGAGAAATGCAAAGTTGGCTTTTGAGAAATTCTTTACAGTGATTTCCTTGGCTGGGGGTTAGGACGGGATATGGATGTCCAGGGAAATTTGTTTATGGTCTGATCTTACCAATGAGGGGTTTACCTCTGGTGTGGAACATAGAGTCCCCATGTTGGTGATGACCAGGTCCAATATGTTGTTCCCTCTTGTGGGAGTGGTGACCAGTTGTTCCATTGCGTTAGAGTTTATAAATTCAAGGAACCATTGGGCGAGGGTGTTTGGGCTTGAGTAGTTTTCCCAGTCAATGTTTGGGTAGTTGAAGTCACCCAATAACATAGTGTTTGGAGAGACCTTCATACTCTCCAGTGTTCTCAGGAATGCCAAGTGGGGTTCCTGTAATAGGGAGGGTGTTCTGTAGCAGGCTACAAACTGAAAGGCAGTTTTGCCCGCTGTTAGTTGCACATGGATGGTTTCCGATGCTTCGTGCAGTGCCACTAACCTGGAGGTGTAGGTATCTTTGATGAATATAGATACTCCACCTCCTTTTGTGCTTCGGTCTGAGTTTTGGGGCAAAGCATGGTATGAGTTATAACCTGGTAGTGCTGGGGTGCTCTCAGGAGCCTTAAACCAGGTTTCTGTTACTGCACAGACATCGTTTTTCTCCATACTGAGGAGAGCTTCGAGTGCGTGCATCTTGAGGTTTAGACTTCTGGCATTGAGTAGCATTACCTTTAGTTTTTTTATCCTTGGGTTGTCTATGGAGGTGGGTTTGTCCTTTGAGCCTTGCCTAAAAAAGGCACTATGGGGGTGGCAAGAGCCTTGGCCAGTATACAAAAGCCTAAGGGTGACAGGTGCAAGCCGTCCCTAGCGAAGCAACGTGGCTTGTTGAGCATGTCATCCCAGGCTGACAGACACTGGATCCCCTTTTAATGACACCAATACTTTAGCCAATTGTTGAAACTGATCATTTTGTCTTTATACTGTGGCATCATTCTTGGTGAGGGCAAGATGCTACTCAAGGTCAGGGTCATACCAGCCCGGGCTACATGGTCAGAGAGCTCCTCTATGTCTCATTTCATGTAGTCCAGGGAGGTACGTCTCAGGTCATTCACACCAGCATGGACAATGACGGAGTCATACTTGTACTTGCTTTGGAGTGACCTAAGTGCTTGCGTTATGTGGTGGATCCTGGCACCCGACAGGCAGCTTACAGTGACCTTCTCCTTGTTCAGTCTGGTGAGTGGGATGTCAGTGTGCTGGACAATAGAGTCCCCTATAACAAGTGTATTTGGTGTGTTGTTTGGCCTTAAGGGCTATGGTTGTGAGGCACACTGATTTTGTGAGATATGTGATTGATGGGTATTGTTGAGGGGTGGCTGTTTGTTGGATATCTGCTTAGGAGGTCTTTGCTGTTTAGGCAGATTTTTATTTAGAGCCTCCAAGTATGTTTTTGTGTGTTTATGTGTTGGGTATGCAGATGCAATAGGTCTGTGTGAGACTGGATTTGTGGTGTGGGTGGTTACCTTTTCCTCCTGACTGACTGTGCCAGTCTTGGGATGAGAGAGCTCTGCCTCCAGTTTGGCTGTGTAACTGCATCTCTCACATGTATTAGAGTTTGTTGGAAGGAGGAGAGGGTTGTCTGTGTACATAAGGCAATTGTAACATTGCCTCAAAATTCCCAGTTTCACCAGCTGGACTGGAGAGTAGCCTTGAAACTGACCCTTGGACATACCAGATTAGTATAGGGAACTGTTTTTTTACTGATCAGATGATTAGGAAAGGGAACTGATTTTTCACTTGATCAGGAAGGACCAATCGGGAGTCTAATACTTATGAGAAGTCAAGGAGGGTGTAGTGCTTTAGTTAGTTAGTGTTACCTTATAAGAGCTGAGCAAGTGCAGGGCTTTAGAAAGAGAATAGAGTGATTACTTTGAGAGTTTGAACAGTACTAAGGGAAAAAGTGAAGAGCAGACTTTGTGGAGCCTGGAATAGTTTAAACCTGTTTAGGCGGCGCTGCCCGACGCTGCTCAGTGTGCAAAACCACACAAAAATAGAGTTGTAGGGTTTTAAGAGAGAGATCAAGGAGTTTAGAATTGACCCAAAATGGCCAATAAAACTACAGCTTCTAGGTAGTAACCACGCCTCCAGGGACAGGCAGGCTGTTCAGTGTTAACCACTCCCACTGGTGAACACAGAGACTTCCCTTTAGCCCAAGCAAGCACTGGCCTTCTAGAAACTTCCAAACAGTTCAGAACAGCAAATCTGTAACTGAACTTTCTTAACTTTCAGAAAGTGGGGAAAAAGCAAGATTTTTTTTTTCTTTTTGTTGTAGTTTAAAGGTAGCAGAGATACACAAGCAGCAAAATAATCACAACAGTGCAATAAATGACCCCACACTTGAGTGCTAGGCCAAAATCAGGTAAAATGCAGTTTTTAGAGAAAAAAAATATTTTAAATTAAGTGCAACACAGGAAATGCAGTAAACAGGCTCTAATGTGTTCCAAGTACTGTTACTGTTACAGATATAAACTTTAGCAAACCGGAAAATAACAAAACGTAGGCGGCAAAGCAGTAAAACTTAAATCAGAAGAAAATACTTAAAATCACAAAAGTGGCTCCTTTTCTTCTCTCAGCATTTTCTCCTCTTGGTAGGTTCTTCAGCAACAACTAGCAAGCCTGAAAAGACGCCAAAACCACGAGGCAGCCTGGTTTTAAGAGAGACAGATCAAGGAGTTTAGAATTGACCCAAAATGGCCAATAAAACTACAGCTTCTAGGTAGTAACCACTCCTCCAGGGACAGGCAGGCTGTTCAGTGTTAACCACTCCCACTGGACAATAATCACAACAGTGCAATAAATGACCCCACACTTGAGTGCTAGGCCAAAATCAGGTAAAATGCAGTTTTTAGAGAAAAAAATGATTTTAAATTAAGTGCAACACAGGAAATGCAGTAAACAGCCTCTAGATGTGTTCCAAGTACCGTTACTGTTACAGATATAAACTTTAGTAAACCGGAAAATGTGAAAAAGTAGGCGGCAAAGCAGTAAAACTTAACAAAAATCAGAAGAACGTTGGTTAAAAAAGACTGCATGTTCAGGCATGGCATGCAATATATGTGAGGTAAAGTGCAAAGTTAATTGCACTCAATTTAACCAGCAAAGTGGTTACTGTTGAAAATGAAATACAAAAGTGTGTGGGCTTAGTCACCACTGTCTGTCATTGATGCAGACTGGTAAATTAATATTCCTGTTCATTGGACTCCTGTGAGTTTTAAGACTGATACAGGAGCCAATGTCACTGTGATACCAGTCTCCATGCAGAATTTTCTCACAGCAGCTGATTTGTCCAGAGATGAAATTTCATAGGCCTGTGGCCACGTTCAAATGCATTGATAAAGTTCTAGCCATGCCTGAGTGAAAGAAGCACAGATTTATGCATTGTGTTTATGTGCTTGATGATACATACATAAATAACTGATCAGAAGAGCACTAGCATGCAGGCTTAATTTCCAGAATAAATTACATCAGTATAAAAATGTTTGAAGTTGACCTGCTTAGTTGTGAGAAAGTCAAGATTGTTAAAGCCAAATGTCATTCCATATGCTTTAAAAACTCCAAGGAGGGTGCCATTCCCCCTGATGTCCAAAGCATTAACAGAGCTTAACAGAATGTAAAGCCTTGATATAGTTGACAGTGTTGGTGAACTGATTGACTGGTGCAATCCAGTGGTTCCAGTGATTAAAAAATGGTCAATAATTATAAAAGTGATTTTGAAAAAGGTCAATGATGCAGTTGTAAGAAAAATGTTCATTTTACCCAGATCAGATGATATAGCACCAACGTTTGTAAATGGTACTGACTACTTGCATTACTCCATTGGCAAGTTTCTTTTTATGAGATTGCCATTTGGTATAACCTCAGCACCAGAATCTTCAAACATAAAATGACAAATTTACTTATAGGTCTGACAGGTGTTTTTGTTGTGGAAGACAGCCTAGTGTTTGAATCAAACAAGAGCATGCATGATGCAAGGCAAAACACGAAGTTGCAAACTATGCTTGTGTTGTTGAGAGATAATGTCCTGACTACAGACCAGCTGATCCAGATTTGATTAGCAGCTTGGGCAACTGATGGATAGTTAGGAAGGTATGGGTGTTACCATTCCAGATGGGAGGGTAATTCTATGGGTGTCCCATGTGGTGTTGCCTGATGGAGGCTAGGGATGTCACCACTGGAGCCATGATCCAAAGAGGGGATAGAGTGGACACATGCCCCAGGATTCATGAAGCTTGCACCAGGCGTAGGCATAGCGTAGGCGGTATAATGCCAAATATGGCCGTCGAGCGATTCAGGTACGATCCAATTCCACGTGCACTACCGGCATACGCCAGAACTGCGCAGCCCCCGGCTTAGGTATGCTAATCACCCCATGCGCAGTGTCGCACCATGCAAATGAAGGCATATAGCGATTCATGAAGTGGTGCAGGCATAGCGTAAGCCCACGGAAATGTAAACCAAAAAACACGGTTTACATTTTCCCAAACAGAACATCGGAGCTATGGAAGCGGGCCAGACCCAGGTATCACAACGTTAACATATGCCAATGGCAAAATACACAGCCAATGGCATAAGAAAAGATGCACAACACGTAAATAACAACATTTAATGTCATGTCCACAGTAACGCACAGCACAACTGCAGGGCATGTGTGCGGAAGCTGTAACATAAAGAAATAATATAAAAATGTCATAAAATCGCAATGTAATAGAAAACAGGTTTACAGCATAATACACAATGGTAGGCATGGAACACCACAACCAAGGTGCAAGGGGTGCTAAGGGCCTGCGATAGTGTTCAGCGCAGTAACTATGAATTAGTAGTCAATGCCATGCAAATGAGGCAGATAATACTGAATCGCAAATGTCCCGCCGGATGAAGGTTGTACCATACGGCGCAACGGTATAACACCGAGGAGTGGCTCAGAGGAGATACATGACATCAGCAGACAGGTGTGCCACCGTAGCAGTAAGTACATTGGAGCCATGCAAATCTAGCCTGTCCATTGCTAAGCAAAGCTGCAGGACAGGGGTGGGAAGGAAGGTATAGAATCATTTAGCTGAGAGCACACATGGTGCCCAAAAGCGCATGTGTACGGGGATGAAAACGTGCCCGAAACCCAGTAATCGGACGCACGCGCCACGAACAATAGCACAAACAGGAAGGTCAGGGGAAGAAAAGAAGGAAATGCTGAAGTAGGGTAATTGGAGTACTAATGAGCAATCAACACCAATCAACCCACGATGGCCAATCGACGGCAGCTGACAAGTCTGCTTGCAGAAACCTGCAAAACAGGATAGGGGAGGCATTGGAATGCAAAGAAAGGAGGGGAGGTATTGGATTGCAAAGATAGGAGACCTGACACAGCAGAGCAAAGCAAACCGACAGCAGACCGGCAGTAGCACACATAACACAAGATACGCCAGGTCCAGGAAAGTACAAATGAAAGTAGGCTGCAGGATGCACGCCAGAAAATGGTAGGTGCAACGTGCAGAAATGTAAAGGGAAGGTCAAGAGGTAATCCACGGCAGCCAAATGTAATTCAACACCAAAGGCACCACAATAGTAGTTCCGGCAGTAAAACACATAAGATACCCTGTAGCTACGATCGTACATACACACCCTATGACATCATCGGTGTTCACAGCACAATAGTATAAAGTGTGAAAGCACCCTACACACACCTGTGTATTCCCAAACACTGCACCATAGGTGTAAACACACGGGGAACTTTTAAAATGTACATGTTGGGAGCTGCCATAGCTGTGATTCATCAGCATGTGTTAGAGACTGGCGGTGTTGTGGAGGATGATGCCGACAACCACCGCAGGCCTCGGAGGAGAAGGAGAGTGTTCAGACCAAGGGTAACCTACCAGGGGCTACATGACCTGGAGATAGTAGAGCGTTACAGGGTGGACAGGGACATCTTACAGCAAATAGTGGAGCTGTGCCGCCACGCCTGAGAACCAGAAACAACAGAGAGAACCCATCCCAGTGGACACGAAGGTATGTGTAAGCCTGCGAATACTGGCCACAGGTACCTTTCAAAGGCCAACTGGAGATATAATGGGTATCTCACAGGCATCAGCATCCAGGGTACTACACCAGTTCCTGGATGCCATGTTACCACATGCCAATGAGCAGATATACTTGAACTCAGGAGGAGTTGGCCAGCAATATCGCCACTTCCACCGTGTGGCACACTACCCGGAGGTACTGGGTGCGATAGACTGCACGCACATACAAATCAAGTCACCACCAGGTGAGCATGGTAGGCACTACATAAACCGCAAGGGATTCCACTCCATCAACTGCCAGGTCGTGTGCAATGCCCAGGGCATTATCATGGATGTGTGTGCTGGCAGCCCTGGAAGCTACAATGACTCACATATTTGGCATGCCTCACAGCTGTATCAGGTATTTGTCAGGGGGACATCCCACATGGCCATCTTGTGGGGGATGCTGGCTATGCACTGGAGCCGTGGATGATGACTCCCATCAGAAATGCACACACACCCATGCAAGAACGCCATAATGAGGCACACGCACAAACCAGAATCATCATAGAGCGTGTGTTGGAGATGCTGAAATCACGGTTCCGGTGCTTGGATACATCTGGTGGAGCCTTGCAGTACTCTCCAGGCACGTGTGCCCACATCGTCATAGTATGTGCCATGCTACATAATATGATCCTGCGGAGCAGGTGGAGCAGGGACAAAATGGTGAAGGCCCTCATAGCCCACCAATTGCCAAGGCCATTACAGGCACAGAGGATTCAGACCATGAACACACTGTGCCAGCCCCAGTAGGCAGGCGGAGGCATGCCAATATGCCTACGCCTTGGCAAAGAGGGAACGTATAGCACATACTCTGACAGTGTAGGCCCCTATGGACTGACACCTCTCCACCTGCACACACAGTAAAATGGATGGCACACAAACATGACCACCTGTAAATTGTAATGTATAGGTGGCCCAATGTGTGACTCCTACATAGGCAGCCCTCAAACATTGTAAACACAACAGCTAGTGGAACACGGAATGCCAACACCTGAACAGTACATGAGCCTTACAGCATATGGTGGTGCTGTGTGCCTGTCACGTTCCCGCCAGATATATATATATATATATATATATATATATATATATATATATATATATATATATATATATATATATATATATATATATATATATATATATATATGTACACATATGCATATATATAATACAGATAGAAAGGGCAATAGAGTGATATATGTTGATATAGATGGATTCAGCGATATCTGCAAATATAATAGATAGTTCAACGACATTCATAACACCTTGGAGGTACAAATAAATAGGATACCGCCAACTATGGAATGTGTAACATACCGACATGCATAACCACGAGGCTGAAAGACCAATAGAACACAATACCGGAACAGTACAGCTGCGAGTAATAGTATGATGATATGAAGGGACATTTAGTCACTGCTGCGGTGTTGCGGTCCATGTAGGTACTGTGTTCAACTGTGTTTGTGAGTGTCGTAGTCTGTGTCAGTGTGCGTTGAGGGTGCCGTGTGCATCTCCGTGTGACTGTAATGTGTGTGTGTGTCCACAACATGTGTTTGTTAGTGCCAAGTCAGAGGCAGATCAGTACGGTAGGTGTGTGTATAGCTAGCCGTAGGCATACAGTTACTACCTGTCCCACAGTAGGAGGAACAGCCCCACCCTGGGCAGGTGTGTCCTGACATAAAACAGTACAAAGGGCAAATGTCCGAGATGGTAGGACATTAATATGTCCCATATATAATGTAATAGTCGTATTTAATAGTTATGCCTGTATGTAAGAAACGTAAATGTTACATGCAATATGATAAGTAGCCAAAGTCCCACAACAATAGGTATGTATTGAGGATAAAAGTATGTGCTAACCTGTGTACTGACCGTGGCTACGTGTTGGCCTGTAAACACCGCTGTGTGTCCCGCAAGTGTCCAACAATGACCATATGAAAAGGTGGCAACCCATGGCAAACAGGCTCTTTTACCAACACAACCGCAATGACTGCAAATATCTGGGACAGAAATACAAGGGATAGCTGTCACTTACACATATCCCTTGATATATCGCTGCAATTCCGGAGGTATACAAGTAGCAAGCTCACCTGCAGGCGATATAGAAACCAATTAACAATGGCCCAACGTACAATCCCGTAACATAAGTCTACTAACTGTTAGCTCTCTAATTAGGGACGGAGCCCACACACATATATATGGATTATGTAGAAATGCAAGGCCCACAAACCTGTATATGCTACGTACACCCACCGACATCCCCCACTAGAAACTAAAGCAATACAGACTGTAATAGCAGCACAAACATCCAGTCAGTCAATTACATCTGCAGAACCCTCAACATACCGTGTGAGAGACACAATTAAAGGCGTCATGCAAAATTGCAGGCGTTGTATAATGGAACAAACAGCCATGTTACAGGTTTTGTTTGCAATACTCCGTTAGCCGGGGTTGGGATGACAGGTACACCCACATGTTGAACCAAATACTCTACCTGTCACACACAATCCACGGGGACATGAATCCAAAGTATACTTGTCTCCATGCATAGCAGTTGCAATTACACATAACAAAACACAATACAGACCGTCTCCCCGAAGGTAGGGCAAATAGGCAACGCCCAAGTGGAGAATTCAATTATACCCCACTGTTGCCACGTAATTGGTGAATGGAGTAGCTGCACAGCTGATATGCAAGTAATTAGTCACTCAGGAACACCAATTGGCGGGATGAATCCACATGTTACAGGTATCGACGTATATAAGGATGACTTGCCAGACATTCAAACCGTATGCTCATACCGAATACCAGTTGAAACACTGTGAGAGAGATAGAAACGAAATGCCGTAACGATAACAAGGTATGTAGAACACCCGATATGTAAGGTTATGTATAGCATGATCTGTATTAATTAGTTTTACTGTATGTATAGCCTGGTTTGCATTAATTAAACGTGTCCGCAATGCATAAAGTGGGAAAGGTATTTATGTAGTGATGTCTTGCTGAGCATACTAACTCTTGTAGAAACTGTGCATCCAGCAGTGGGACACAAGGTACACAGCACAGACACCACAAGGGATGCTACATGAGGGCGTTAAACAGAACAATTCCATACAACCCGCCGTCAGTGGTAGGGTATGTCCAACAAGGACGTGCCATAGCAGGGGATAGTATATGTTGATATACTGTCACAGCACGCATGTGTATGGGCATATAACGTTAATGACATATCTAAGGTGGTCCCGCTGTGCAAGTATGCTTTGCATTATGGGATACTATGTGAAATATGTGTAATGTATAGTATTGTAGGTAGATATGACAGATATTCTACACAGCATAACAGGCATATCATGCATACCACAGGTATCGTCTATTGGCATGTACAATAACAGGATACATATGGCTTGTAGGCATGGGACATTGTAATAGCATGATAGCTAATCTAAATGGAAGGGCTACCAAGTAACCATGCACAAAGGACATGTAATAGCTTCACAGGTGCATAGTGGGGTACTATGCAGTCTGGCAAGTCCATGTGTAAGCACAACTACAGTGTTCACACTAGTGGCACCTCTCTAGGGTAGTGTCCTGTGAACAGCAGAGCCATGTGTCACCTGCACCTCTGCACAGTACAGCCACTGCAGTGATCCCAGGCCTACATGTGTCTCCCAACCACCAAGGGAGGTATCACATGAACAGTGCTACTGAGTGTCCCTGCGTGATGTACATAGGACTTATGTTCCAAAGCATGGTGAGTGTCCGGTTTGGGAATGTAACCCTCAAGCACATCCCACTCATTGTGGCATGTGTGCACATATCCATGAGCATGTTGCTCACAGTGGCTTCTGCTTATGTCGCGTATGAGGAGTATATCCATTAATAATGTTGTGGACATGGGCCCTGTCTGATCAGCAGAGGTCACCCCTGAGTATGTAGTATGCAAATGTGTACAGATGTGGTGTCCGTAGTGCAGCCGCATACTTAAACTGTCGGAGCTCAGTAAACGTCATGGCGTGTTAATGTTGTGGTATGTAAAGCTGTAGCTGTTGTGTAAGGTACACCCTAAATGGGGTGGTGTACCCTTGAATGTGTGTAGATGTCTTGAGTTCAGAGGTACAATGGGTGCCTATGTACCAGCTACACACCCAGTACAGATAGGTGTGGCCACGTAGAAGGATATCCACGCCACAGTGGCAATACGGTAACCACAGGAGTGGGTGCGACATATGTGTGTACTGCAAACATGTACAATGTGATATGTATGTAGGGGACTACCACCCATGTGATAGTCAGTGGGTGAATGGTGTAATGCAAAGGTGATGTTCATGCACCTTGTGTCATGCAGCTTGATGCCATGATAGTCATATCATGTATCTGTCACAGCGACACCCATATGGATGGAGTCAGTATCAGCTGGTGGAGCAATCATGGTGCTTTGTATGCAGGGGTTTGAAAGCTAGGCAGGAAAGTCCCTGTGCTAGCCTGTACCACAGGGAAGCATATACTGAACATGAGGGGCCCTATGACTGAGGACTGTGGTATGCCAAATGTACCTGACATGTAGTAGGTACTATGGTATGCTGGCCTCACTGTGTGTGTCCTGTCCATGAGCCACATTGCATAACATCCTGAGACATAGGGTACGATGTGCAGGTGGATGTGTATGTTGTCAATACCAGAATGGAGAATGGTGCTGAAAGGCAATGAGAGGACAATGTAGGATGTGTGGACTCCGTACCATCAGCAACTGCCCTGGTAACTGTATGAAAGGAGTCCACCATGTGTAGGGGCCATGCTCTGGCCCTAACAAGCCCAACCTGGGTGGCAGCAAAGGACGGGAGCCCAACAATGTCTCTGTGAATGACGTCCTTGATGATGTGCCCCATAGCCATGCAGAACAGTCCAGTCAGGTGTGTAGGACTATAGTCCCACTCGTGCATTGTGGTGCCACCTGTGTGTAGTGTGATAAATGCTGCTGTGTGCCATTCAGGGGCTACAATGTCTGAAACAAGGCTATTACTGAATATGGTGGCCTAGTGGGGAGACATGTCATTCAGAGGTTGGTGGACATCACAGCCTGGGACGTTGGAAGGTGACATGGGGCCAGTGTCCCAGGACATATAGAGTGCAGGTCAGTACTGTGTAGGTGTGACCACAGGGACACCACAATGTTCCTGTATGGATTGTGGCCCTGTAGTGAGTGAGAGGGTGTAATGTTAGCATTGAATCCATCCTCCAGCATGTTGCCAACATCACCTGGGTCTGTAATGTTCCTGAGTGACTGTTGTATGTGACAGCAGATGTGGGTGTTGCCATCGACTACTGACATACCACCATAATGCCTGGTGGTACACCCGGAATGTGTCGCAGTCATGTTTACGTAGCTAGTCTTGGAGTATGTGATGAGGGACCCTGTGGCCCTACCACGGCTGACCAGTGAGCCACCCCACCCATGGGAATGTACACCACTGTGCAACAGCCTACACCTGTTGTTGTACATCATATGTCCATGGAACATGACCACCAGAGTGGCGTCTGTTATCTGGTGTGTACCATCATGGCTCTGTGTGGAATAGCATGATCCATGCAGTTGTGTACATGCTAATGAAGTGCACTGGGGTATGTGTCAGCATTTGTATGTGCATTGTCCATCTGCACGGGTGTCATGATGTTAACAACCGCTGTCAGCAGACGTCTGTAGTAGGTGTTGTAGTACTCATGTACTGTGTATGCTGTGATGGGTGTGGTGCGGGATGTGGCTAACAAGGTTGTTTAGCATATGTTCGAAATCCACCAATGAGGGGATAACCCCAGGTGTGTAACACCAGTCACATGGTGGTAGTGTTCATGTCAAGGTTAATGTAGGTCTTGGAGGTGGTGTGTATGGGTTGATCCAGCAGAGCGGAGGTTATGACTCATGGATGTGTCGGTACATGAGTGGCTATCCCAGTTAAGTGTGGGGTAGTGTCAGTCACACATCAGTAGTAGCTGTCTGAGGCCCACTGTCCAATATACCAACAAATAAGGTATGTTAACCGTGGGGTATGATGTTGACTCTGTAGCTTGTTACAATGTGTATAGCGGTCCCGGACACAGTTAGTTGCACGTGGAGCACCTCTGATGCATTGTGCTAAGTAACTAGCCAGGATGTGTGCACAACATAGTGGGATATGGGAACCCCTCAGCTGTGGGTGTGCGGTCCAGGTATGTGCCTGAAAGGTATGGTCTGTCTATAACCTGTCATTGCAGGTGTGCTCTGCAGAGCCTAGAGGCAGGTCCCAGTCACTGCAGAGATGTTTGAGTGGTGCATTATAAGGTGTGCCTTGCCTGCGTGCGTCACAGAGGAAGATGCAAGCATTGTGTCACATGACCCCATGTCGTGCTTGCCAGTTCCCATTCTGCAGGTGACAGTTATTGGAAACTGTGCAAGACAGGCAGTATAGAAGCAGCAAGAGCCTTACATGTGAGCTGTACTCCCAGGGCTGACAGGTGCAAGTCATCTGTGCCACAGCATTGTGTTTGACCAGGTCAGTCAAAGCGGACAGATACCAGATGCCTGTGGAATGACAATAGGAGCATAGGCAACTGTTGAAGTGACACAGTCGGTCATTGTACAGTGGTATCGTGTCCGGATGAATGCAAAATGCTCCCCAGGGCTTGGCCCACACCCTCAGGGCTATAAGACTGGTGAGCTATTGCATGTCCCTGCACACGTAGTCTGTGAAGTGGCATCACAGGGCAGTCACACTAACATGGAGAATGACAGTCACATCGTACCTGGTGAGGTGTGGCATGGGTGCATAGGTTATGTTGCAGAAGCAGTTACCCGACAGCAAGATGTAAGCGACTATCGCCTTGTGTAGCCTGCTGTGTGGAACTGCAGTGTGACTCCCTACAGAGTCACCTATGACTGGTGTGTTGTGAATGTTATAACTCCCTATTGGCTGTATGTGATGGGCACACATGAGTCTGTGGGCTATAAGTTGGTGATGTTGTCTTCCATGATGGGGGCTACCTCTGGTGCCTACACTGAGTATGGAGACGTACTGCACAAGTTGTCCTCGTAGGTGTGGCCAGTGGTGTAGATCATGTGAGACTATGTGATGGGTGGGGTGTGTTGCGAATGTTACACATCCCCAAATGACTGTCAGGTGCAGTCAGGGTTGGTGACAGCATTACCCCCAGCCATAGCTGTCAACCTCCTGTCCCCAAAATGAGGAACATTAGCCCTCATAATGTGTGACAAATGGGCAAAACGTGGAACACTTACAACTGGCTTACTAACAGCTTCAACTAGGAAGGGCATATGATGGCTAAAATAGGCTGGTTTTACGTATAAAAAGATATTCTAATGAATTAATATGATTCCCATCTATTTAGCCATGGCTAGCAGGTAAACAATTTCCAACAATGAATGTGTGACAGACCCTTTCAATGTGGAACCTTGAGGAACATGCACCTTTTAAGACCCCAAATGAGGTCGTTCCTCGTAATGAGGTACACTTGAGAGCTATGCCCCAGCACGGCTGCAGAAGTGCATCCCCACAGGCTGTAGTGTCGTATGTTGGGAGGTGAGCATTGAATGTGTACATGAGACAATTGCTCTATTGCCACATGTACGACATATCCCTCATATAGACAGGCAGTAGCACTGGTGCGTGACAGTTGGACATGCCTGTATATACAACCATGTCCCACAGGATATGTGCGTTACATGTGTACAACAGCTGTTGTACCATAAGCAAGCTGGGAAGTGTAGGACAGCCAGTGTACCTGTGGGAAATGGTGTGGAATGGGTGCTATAGTAATCAGTAGCTCATGACATGCTCACAAGTTCTGAACAAGTGCCTAGCATGACCATACAATACAGATAGGGTGTTGGATAATATCAACCCACAAGTGGTGATGACAGTCATTTTGGGTGGCACCGCACTATAACCCTGCTGAGTATGGTGTGCATGTCCATGAACCATTATCACTGTAGATGTTAGCAGTACAGATGTACAAGACAGCACGGATGTTTGATTACAAATACCTTTGTATGTCACAGGAGTGTTCCACCAGTGGCCTGTTGACAGACTCACAACTACAAAAGGTGCAAGAGTGACATGTGCACATCACACCAGTGCCAGCTACAGTAGAACAGGGTTAATGTGTTGTACCCCACCCTCATTGTAGCCCATACCACACAGACAAATGTTAGGCATCTGTGTATGTAAGGCTGTGAATGGCCATGACCTATCAGTATAGCTGTGTCAGTGTTGTGAACAACATACAGAATGGGCTGTGTGGGTGAGGTGTGTGACATATGTGCACAGTCTGATGGATGATACCAGCATTGTCACCGCTAGGTGAACATCCCTGTACCCATAAACTACTACCTAGGCTGTGGTCAACATTATGGACACTGTGTAAGGGATGGTGCTGTGCAGTGCACCCCCCGACTTGGTGATGTCTCCAGGCCCCTTAGGTAGTCATATGAGGTACCCATGTCATGTCAGGGTGCCATCCATGAGCACGGAGATCACTGGACAGGCATATACAGCACTGTGGTGACCAATATTGGATCACATACCACCTTTAAGGGGTAATGGCTATGCATGGATGTGCGATACCAGCCTTCACAATCCTCACCTCCACTATGCAGCATGCTGTCTACCTTGCAGAAAGACATTTGCTACACCATGATGATGGACATGCTACATGTCCATATCCTGATCTATAAGACATATGTCATGGACAGCCACCGTCCTAATACTAGGATCGCCACAGGCTGGACAGATCCCTGTGCCATATATGTGACATACTCCCGCCATACCATGCAACCCTGTCCATCAAAGCTGCACATGTCATCCCAGTCATACATGGTGTGATGGCCGCATGGTAGATGTACTATCAACTGACTGGATCAGTAATGTGGCACTGATGCACCTTGCGGTGGCATAATGGCTGTCTGTTACAGCTTGGAAACCATGCCCGCACATGCTATGGTTGATAACCATCCCTGCGAATGTCGTCTGACTAGCCATTGTCCCATGTCTATCACATGTGCAATACAGGCGATCCGTGGCAGGATGTTGAACAGTTGTACAGTGCTGTGTAGATGTATATGGCAAAACACATGCATGTACAGGTGTCCATGCGTATGTGTGCATTGTCACTGCTCAAGTCCATTACGGCTGTGTCTGTGTTGATATGTGACATATACACAGCATCCAGGTCAACAGCATTACCGTGGACACATCCAGGCATGTGCAGATAGGTAAGAACACAAGTGCAGGCAAATAGACATGCCCACAGCAAGACAGCATTTACATGGAGTATGAACACTGTAATGAGGTGACACACATATATGGTGATGATATCCAATGCATAATGGGTGTGACATGTGTGTGACACAAACACGTCAGTCGTGTCAGTGTCATGATGCTTTGCAAAGATAACTGTGCAGATGTAGTAGATGTCATAGAAATGTATGTGCAGCAGTATCTCTGTACATCTCTGAAACTGTGACCTGTCACCATCATTATGTCTTACAGATAATGCCCGTACACGCCTCCCAGCATACAGCCGCCAGGAGGATGATGTCCTCATCCCACAGCTCCATGACAACTATGACTTGTTGTTCAGCCATGTGCCACAGCATGCCCAGCAGCGGGATGACCTGTGGCAGGATCTACGCAGGAGGGTGAGCGATGTGGGTGGCCATAACCGCACCTACCAGCAGGTGCGCAGACACTGCATGGACTTGATACGACATGCAAAACAGCGTGCCACTGCAATCGCCAGGGAACAAGGTGGAACAGGTGGTGGGCCACCAACCCAGCCCCACTCACACACACCGAGGAGCTACTGGCCAGTCTGGGGACACCCAGGGAACAGCATCCACAAACACTAGCTGCCATCGTGGAGGTGGGTGTCTCCCAACCAATGAGCCTGGAGTTGCCTGGTAAGTCAGTACTGCACATATGGCTATTATATCCCATTTAGTTGCATGTGTCACTGTACATTATGTAAAGTAACAACATATGCAAGGTATGTGGACACACATGCTGCATACTACAGTATGCTACGCTGTGTATGCACACATGTGCATACTATATGCTATTACACAGGTGAATGTGTTCACATGCACAGTGCAACCTGTGGCTGTCATACAGTCATGGATAATGTTCATACCCCTATACAGGTACCTCTGGCGTGCCGCACAGACATGAGTCCGTTGCAGGTGAGACTGTCATCAGTATCAGGCATGTTACAGTGTAGATCTATTTGCCATGTGGCCAGTTAACACTTGCACACCTGATGTTTGTTCCAGTCACGATATGCAGGTCGCATCACCCATCATTCACACAGGCCACCCATGTGCAATATATACAAATGAAATGATACACCGACTTGAAACCACAGTACTTGTCATTGCGACATGTGTGGTCAGCTGTGCATACAACGGTGGAGGTGTTCTACAATGGAGGCATATGTAGTATGCATTGGAACAACATGTGTGGTATGCACACAGTACCACACAGTGAGCTGTGATATGGGCAGCCCACAGGTGTCACCATTGTGTCATATGCCCCTGCATTGGGTGCACACATTGTGATGTGCCACCTGACATGTCCCAGACACGTAGTGTTCTGTCTGCAATATTGTCACACTATCGCATGACCTATACCCCACATACCAAACATACAACCCGTTGTCTGCATAGCCCTGTGGATTGTGACATATCTGACATCTATGGGTGTATGTCATATGGGACAACACAGACATGTGAGATAGATGGCCATCACACACATTTGGCCAACACATGTGCACACATGGCCATGGGGATGGCCAGAGACATGTAGCCACACAGTACATGGGATGTGTATACACCCTGTTGCACATTGTCCACACATGGTCCAATTATAGCCTTAGTTGACCGATTATACAGTTGATGTGGTACACTGGACATCCTAAAAGCCTGTGCACAGCTACTGGAGGTGTCACTGAAGTCTACCATATACGATCTGTTGAACATCACGACTGTGTTGCAGTTATGGCTATGCAATGTGTACATATTATGCATTCTACAGCAACATAGATGCCTCATGATGCCATGCAATGGCACAGTGTCTGTACTTCACACTGTATAGCAATGTAGATGGCTCACACTACCCTCCCATGCTCATGCACATTTGCTAAACATGCATTCTATCTGTAGGGCATACACACAACACTGCAATGTGAAGCCCATTATGATGCTGTACATGTGTCAGGACACCATTGTGTCAGACATGTATGCATGTTAATGCACATGTCAGCAGATTACATGTCAAGGTCACGTCAGCCATGTGTACTGTTATCCTGTTCTGGGCCACATGGTGTATCACGGGGATGCATGCATACTACCATGATTGTGTGAACTGCATGGCTACTGATATGACACCTGCTTGCTGTAGTGTGCACCCCAGGGAGGTATGCTTACTAACACTATTAATGTCTGAGCTGCATGCCCTCTGCTGTATCACAGGCATGCTGCATGCCATCTGACAAATCACATGCATGGTGTGTCTGTGTGTGTCTGTGTGTGTGTGTGTGTGTGTGTGTGTGTGTGTGTGTGTGTGTGTGTGTGTGTCTGTGTGTGTGTGTGTGTGTGTGTGTGTGTGTGTGTGTGTGTGTGTGTGTGTGTGTGTGTGTGTGTCTGTGTGTGTGTGTGTCTGTGTGTGTGTGTGTGTGTGTGTGTGTGTGTGTGTGTGTGTGTGTGTGTGTGTGTCTGTGTGTGTGTGTGTGTGTGTGTGTGTGTGTGTGTGTGTGTGTCTGTGTCTGTGTCTATTGTACTTTACAGTATTTCTTTGCATTCACAGGTGATGTAGGTGCGTTACCCTCCTGCGGTCCATCTGATGTTAGTGTCCCCACAGATACTAGCGGTGATGAACATATGCATGAGGTACAGGCAGGGTTGTCAGGGGCTGAATCTGTGCCAATGGTTACCATCCCAGCTATGTCCCCTCTCTTCCGCACACAGTTCTGCTGCCAACACATACCGCATCACCAGTGGCCATAGAGGAAGGACAGTCAGCGTCTGTTAGCGTGGAACAGGAACGTGTGGTGGCTACAGAAGGTGTGTCTACACACCATGGTGTCAGTGTAATGACTGCAGATGTGCCACACAGGCATGTGGCCGGTGCTGCTCGTGGGAGGACCTCTGGCAGACATGCACCTGCAGGACAGAGCGCAGCAGCTGGTATCACCAGACGCATGTTCCAGACTGTAATGGTGGCACAGGCACGTGCTGAATGGCAGAACAGAGAAGGGCAGAGGCTGCAGAGGGCTGCTATCCATACCCTAAATGACAACATCCAGGCATTGGCAAATGCTCAACAGCAGATTGCTGATGTTCTGGATAGGCGATTGGGTGAAATGGTCGGAATCCTTGACCGAGGCATGGCAATCCGCGAGCGGGAGCTGTCTGTGCTGGAACATCTGGTAGGAGTGAGGCGTAGGCCACGTGGACGTAGGCCAGCAACACCACCTAGTGTAGGTCGACGTGAGCGTGCCACCTCACATGCCCGCTCCCATAGTGCCGGTAGCAGTAGCAGTGCAGCTGGTGCTGCGCTGTCAACACCAGGACACAGCAGGCCACGTGGACGTGGCCCTGGATGTTCTCAGCGGGGACACGGTTCCAGCGGACATGTGTCGTCGGACAGTAGCCACTCTGTACCTCCACCTGGTAGTGCCCGTGCAACCCCAGGCAGGCACAGGTCACGTGGCCGTGGACGGACACAGTGAGCTGTACAACCTGGTCTGTACAATCTGGGGCTGTCAATTATACCTCATGTAGGCCTCACAAATGGCAGAACTGTGTACACACATACACGCACACAGCAAACACAACTGTAGGGCTCCACAACATCCACATGCATTCTGAACAGACATGTCCAATCAACTCACCGGCCCTTACACACACACATGATGTTATCCATTGGTGCAGCCTATGCCCCTGGCAAACATATCACCCTGTGCATATGATGAAGCCTGTGCCGCATCCCTGTCATCCACACCATCGGTGCAGGGTTATGCACAAATATTCTGATGCACAGGGTGAACAGAATAGTGAGAGGTGTATGTAATATTACCTGTGTATGCATAGTGAGGGATGTGTATGTTGCAGTGGTTGTGTGTGAATACTGAGAGATGTGTATGTGACATAGGTTGTGTACTGTCGACATGCACCGGTCATACCATGTAGTGCAGGTGCAGCATGCATTGTGATGTGTTCACGGTATGTGTCTCGGTTACATCTGTAGCACCATGTTGGTTGTGATACCCTGGTTCCCTCCTATGGTGTACTTGCATGTGCCTACAGGTAGCAGTGTTTGCAGTCCCCACGTGTAACTGTGGATTACTCACAGGCACGTCTGGCAATATCAGCATGCTACATGTACCCTCAACCTGACTGTTGGAAACACCAACATGACACAGATGTCCGCACATATACTGCACCTGACGCATGTGGTCAGTGCCACAGGCTACACTGGACAGAGACGTGACATACATAGCAGGACACATTACAGGTATGGTGACATGGTGCAGGGGTTGTACACAGCGGTCTGGCCAATGATGATGTGAGGTGTCACTTGGTAGCTGGAGGCCACACTGTGCAGCAGTAGGACCCTGTAACAGTACGGAACATGGCCACATTCACGGGGTGTACACCACTATAACGCACACCCCATAGTGTTCAGGTGGGGACCCTTGCCTATGTGGTCATCACCCTCACAGTACTATGCACCCACGATGTGTCACAGAGAAGGAACATGCACAGGTAGCCAGTATGGCTGGGACCTATGGCATCAACAGGGTAGTGCACTGCATCACCATTACGGGTTAGTCACCACGTGGGGTTAGTGATCATTTCTCACTGTATATTAGCATACACCCTCACACCAAGCACCAGACATACATACAGACACACACACACTGTGGTGACCACACATGTGTATACGGACAGCCGGCGTGTGTGATGCACCACACCGCCGGCGTCATGCTTCCCACACTGGCGTATGTACAGATCTCTACCACGGTGTACAGGGATGTGTAACAACTGGGACATATTCCCGCGATATGTGGCATCTCTGGTCACACATTCGGACACACATGGCAGTGCTGGGAATGATACACCTGCCATATGATGACACGTTTGATAGACATGCAGCGGTATTGATTGCATTATGTGTACCAACGCTATATCTGGCAAATGTGCTGCTATATGCACATGGGAGGTTGTAGGTGTTACAGGTGCCATGTGACATATAGTTGGTAACACCTGACCGCTGTGTATGCATTATGTCAGCACCGTCACGTAACAGCGACATAGCGTACTGTTTGCACATGGCATGATAGGATGGTGTGTGACACAACTGTGAGCCACCCCTGCACACATACATCTACACAGGTGGTTCACCACTTTATGTACACACATCCCTCCATACGTGCTGTTTGTATGTCACCGTATACAGGTGTCAATGATGGGTCTGCATTGCGACTGCATGTCGTAGTTAGGTGCAACTATGTTACGGACATCGGCCACTGCACATGCATGGTTGCTGCATGCACAGTACAGATGTCACATGTGTCTCCTGTTGCCATGTTTGTATGCATTGCTATTGTTGGACATGTGTGTTGACATACATAACACATGGACTGTGGTATGATATCACGGGTGTCACAGGCGACCAGTACAAGGGTATGTGTCGGTCAACATTGCTACCCCTGTAGTGTGAGCATTCAACAGACATGGACCCACCTTCCATTTGCGTGTGTAGCATTGATTAGGCCACTGTTATGCACGAGGTACATCAAAGGCTATGTATGTATGTGTTGTGTGTGCAGTCCATGCACACATCCACACAATCACATGTATGACATATCCAGATGTGTGTTCATTGGTGTACAGCAACAGTCATGTGTCACAGCTGTGTAAGGGCCGTGGTATGTCTTGAGCTGACCTGTTCATGTATACTGGTATCATTGCAATGCATAACACCTGTTGGATCCCTGTTGGTACATGTGTACTCTGCACAGCTGGTGTACACCTCTGTACAGCCCAGTGGTCATGTGTCACATGGTGTTGTGGTACTGTAAGGCTGTGTAGTGCTGCACCGACATGGTGATGACTTGACAGCTACAGTGTACACTGCAGTGTGTACGTGTGTGACCTGCACCTGTGACAGCTGTGATGGCAGCTGTGTGTGTACAGGTCACTGCATGTGTGACCGCCCTGTGCGTGAGGACAGTTATACCTTACTGTGCCCTTCTGTACTGTGCCCTTCTGTGTGTACACTCCATCTGCATGCACGACAGGCCTTTGCAACAGCTAAGTGTGTGAGCATGCCCAGTATGCTGTTGTGTAGATGGACACACAGTACAGTCCATGTGCGCAGTTGTGTAGATGGACACACGGTACAGTCCAATCTGAGACCTTCCGTGTTTACACTCCATCTGCATGCAAGACGGCCCTTTGCAACAGCTAAGTGTGTGAGCATGCCCAGTATGCTGTTGTGTAGATGGACACACAGTACAGTCCATGTATGCAGTTGTGTAGATGGACACACGGTACAGTCCAAACTGAGACCTTCCGTGTTTACACTCCATCTGCATGCAAGATGGCCCTTTGCAACAGCTAAGTGTGTGAGCATGCCCAGTACGCCATTGTGTAGATCGACACACAGTACAGTCCGAACTGACATATATTACCAGGTGTGCGGCCATGGCCAGTGACACCTTGTGTCGGTGATGTCCCTCTGTGCATGGGCATGGCCGTTGACATCCTGTATTGCCATGGTGGTCATCCAGGCAATGGATTTCCATCTTCAACGTCAGGATGGATGCCTACCGAGTACACACTGGGTGACTATCTGGAAGGGTGTACTGTCTGTGGTGCGTACTGTGTCTATGTATTGTTGTTGTAGTGCTCCATACATGTATAGTTGCCCGAGTACACCACTGCCGTGTGGTTGTATACGTCTACCGTGGGACAGTACTATGTCTGATCGTACACTCTCTATACAATCCCTGCCGGCGTCCTGGCATTTGCGGATGTTGACACACGCCTAGAAGAATGCCTGTGGGACTGCTGTGTTTAGTAATCTCGGTAGCGCGTTCTGTAAATGCGTCATGCTGTAGTGTGATAGGGTAGTTAGGTGTAAGTTCGATTCCCAGCCCTGCCAAGTGTGTGTGTGTGTGTGTGTGTGTGTGTGTGTGTGTGTGTGTGTGTGCATGCTCCCGTCCACCTGGGGACTCAGGTTATGCTTTTAGATGCTTCACACCACAGATATATCCTGCTGACGTCTTTGCCTTTGCGGATGTTGACACGCACCTAGAAGAATGCCTGTGGGACTGCTGTGTTTAGTAATCTCGGTAGCGTTCTGTAAATGCGTCATGCTGTAGTGTGATAGGGTAGTTAGGTGTAAGTTCGATTCCCAGCCCTGCCAAGTGTGTGTGTGTGTGTGTGTGTGTGTGTGTGTGTGTGTGTGTGTGTGTGTGTGTGTGTGTGCATGCTCCCGTCCGCCTGGGGACTCAGGTTATGCTTTTAGATGCTTCACACCACAGATATATCCTGCTGGCGTCTTTGCCTTTGCGGATGTTGACACGCACCTAGAAGAATGCCTGTGGGTCTGCTGTGTTTAGTAATCTCGGTAGCGCGTTCTGTAAATGCGTCATGCTGTAGTGTGATAGGGTAGTTAGGTGTAAGTTCGATTCCCAGCCCTGCCAAGTGTGTGTGTGTGTGTGTGTGTGTGTGTGTGTGTGTGCATGCTCCCGTCTGCCTGGGGACTCAGGTTATGCTTTTAGATGCTTCACACCACAGATATATCCTGCTGACGTCTTTGCCTTTGCGGATGTTGACACGCACCTAGAAGAATGCCTGTGGGTCTGCTGTGTTTAGTAATCTCGGTAGCGCGTTCTGTAAATGCGTCATGCTGTAGTGTGATAGGGTAGTTAGGTGTAAGTTCGATTCCCAGCCCTGCCAAGTGTGTGTGTGTGTGTGTGTGTGTGTGTGTGTGTGTGTGTGTGTGTGTGTGTGTGTGTGTGTGCATGCTCCCGTCCACCTGGGGACTCAGGTTATGCTTTTAGATGCTTCACACCACAGATATATCCTGCTGACGTCTTTGCCTTTGCGGATGTTGACACGCACCTAGAAGAATGCCTGTGGGTCTGCTGTGTTTAGTAATCTCGGTAGCGCGTTCTGTAAATGCGTCATGCTGTAGTGTGATAGGGTAGTTAGGTGTAAGTTCGATTCCCAGCCCTGCCAAGTGTGTGTGTGTGTGTGTGTGTGTGTGTGTGTGTGTGTGTTTGCGTGCATGCTCCCGTCCACCTGGGGACTCAGGTTATGCTTTTAGATGCTTCACACCACAGATATATCCTGCTGACGTCTTTGCCTTTGCGGATGTTGACACGCACCTAGAAGAATGCCTGTGGGTCTGCTGTGTTTAGTAATCTCGGTAGCGCGTTCTGTAAATGCGTCATGCTGTAGTGTGATAGGGTAGTTAGGTGTAAGTTCGATTCCCAGCCCTGCCAAGTGTGTGTGTGTGTGTGTGCGCATGCTCCCGTCCGCCTGGGGACTCAGGTTATGCTTTTAGATGCTTCGCACCACAGATATATCCTGCTGACGTCTTTGCCTTTGCGGATGTTGACACGCACCTAGAAGAATGCCTGTGGGTCTGCTGTGTTTAGTAATCTCGGTAGCGCATTCTGTAAATGCGTCATGCTGTAGTGTGATAGGGTAGTTAGGTGTAAGTTCGATTCCCAGCCCTGCCAAGTGTGTGTGTGTGTGTGTGTGTGTGTGTGTGCGCATGCTCCCGTCCACCTGGGGACTCAGGTTATGCTTTTAGATGCTTCACACCACAGATATATCCTGCTGACGTCTTTGCCTTTGCGGATGTTGACACGCACCTAGAAGAATGCCTGTGGGTCTGCTGTGTTTAGTAATCTCGGTAGCGCGTTCTGTAAATGCATCATGCTGTAGTGTGATAGGGTAGTTAGGTGTAAGTTCGATTCCCAGCCCTGCCAAGTGTGTGTGTGTGTGTGCGCATGCTCCCGTCCACCTGGGGACTCAGGTTATGCTTTTAGATGCTTCACACCACAGATATATCCTGCTGACGTCTTTGCCTTTGCGGATGTTGACACGCACCTAGAAGGATGCCTGTGGGACTGCTGTGTTTAGTAATCTCGGTAGCGCGTTCTGTAAATGCGTCATGCTGTAGTGTGATAGGGTAGTTAGGTGTAAGTTCGATTCCCAGCCCTGCCAAGTGTGTGTGTGTGTTTCCAGCTGCATGACAACAGTACATTGCTTTTACAGTATTCACTCACCATAACATCTGTGCGGCGTCTTTGCCTTTGATGCCGCTGTCTACAGGCTAGACGTATGCCTGTGTGATTTCCGTGATCTACTACTCACGGTTGCACGTTCTGTCACTGCGTAATGCTGTTGTGTGGTACAGTGGTTACGTTCGTGTTCTGCTCACAACCCTGCCACGTGTGTGTGTGTGTGTGTGTGTGTCTGTGTGTGTATGTCTGTATCTCTCTCTCTATATATATATATATATATATATATATATATATATATATATATATATATATATATATATATATATATATATATATATATATATATTTTCTGCCCATAACTCTGCTCTTGCATGGACAGCTGACTGTTTCATGTATCGCATATTTGCATAGCTTTCACATACCAATGGGGTATGTTGCAAATCCCAACATTGTCCGTGCAACGTTCGTGTTACGGGCGGTGTTACACGCCCTTACAGGCGTTTGCTGTATAGCTTGGCAGACATCTATCCTTGCTGTACTCTCACTCTACTCGTACACGCCGGAGGCTTCATGTATCATGGCCTAGTTTTGCTGTGTGTATGTCTATTTGTGCTGTGTGCATGGCTGTGGGTATGTCCCACTATCATCATTTGTAAAGGTGACAGCCCTATAGGTACTTCATGTAGACTGCTGTGTCATTTGACATGTCAGCACATACCTGCGGACAGTACTGAACATCCTACTGCAGCGCTTTTCATACCTTCTGCGTTATCTTGCAGTCGATAATGCTGTTTCCTCACACATGTATCTGTTTCTGATCATACCACTCCACCTCCTAGAGCAAACATCTGGACAAAGCCTTAACTGATAGTGGGACACATAGGGGCAGTATTTACATATTGCTCTTACAAACGTAGATAGTTGACACAATAATAGGTTTTGCATTAGTATGACTTTTCTGACGGATTTGGTGTCTTAAACTCACATGTTTGTCATTATTTCATGACTTCAGTTCTCAGGAATTTGCCAGAATGGTACTGATTTTACGTGGAACACACCAAACATATGAGGCAGAACTCTGCACATTCTGCGTAAATCTGTACAGTTGCGGAGTATGTGTCTGATACAAGATATCAACTTTCTGACACCAATACACACACTGTATGGCGGCATCACAGGCCACATGCCATTACATTTATATTGCAGGACACACCCACCCAGAGGGTTGTATTCCTCACACAGGCCAACAGCTGCTTATCCACACTAATTAGTCTATCATGTACCGTATGTGTACGCCGGTATTTGCGCTTTCCGTCAGTGGCAGAGCTCACGTGCAGTATGGGGACTGGACATTGTAACGGTGACACTGCATGACACCCTGAGGGACACATTTCTTTTGAGTCTATTAACCTTCCACATTGACTTTCACAGGGCATACGTTGTCATTCACATTTGTCGGAGTACATGCGTATGACTTGTACATGTTTTGTCATTTGTCCTGGCGTCTTTCTTCTCACCTGTCCACCTAGTATCACTAGTTCTGTACATGTATTTTGGACAGGTTACCTTCATACCCCTAACCTGTACACATTATGGGTAAACGCCCTGACGTTTGACCTTTGCTCTTGTTACATTTGTCATAGTAATGTGCCTTTCTGGTAAATTACTGGCAAGGCATTACGAACTGTGCGGTTAGATAATAGTGACTGACATTTCTATGTCATGATTAGTAACACTCATAACATTCATATTCCTGGCTACGCCAGTATTCTATCAACGTTCTGACTTTGTCTGGGGTATATCTAATATAGTCCCTATTTGTATTTCATGTACTATGCCTTAGTGCAGCTGTCTTATTCTGACAGTTTGCCAGGTATGGTTACCATCTTGGTCGTACGCATGTCCATCCATGATAATCGCCTACATGACACTGATATAGGGCCCTACATATTCCCACAATGGTTTACGCAATATCCAGTGGATGGTTTGCCCCATTATTGAGAATATAGGCGTGTGCTATACCCACATCACTCCCACGGGGCGGACCTAATAAATCTCTGCCAAACAACACCTAGGCCCATTTCTGCATACCCATGATTCCCATACCTGACACCCCTCCACAGTACCCATTACACATGTTTAATGTGAGCGGTACTAAAGTGTGGAGACACTTATATGCACTCCCCACTATCCGGATATCAGTTCGTACGTCATACATTCTATCGACACATGTGTCATTACCCTTGCACCTGCTACTGTTGCATGTACAGCTATATCGTATTTGCTGAGGTCACTTATTTTGCGTCAATGACGGTTGACACTACGTATGGATCAATTTTTGGATCCTGCAATGGACACCTATATGCATGTTTAAAGTGTAGAACTTGCTGGACTGTCACTTTCTGGCCAATGGTTTGGAAAGCAGCGGTTTATTCACCTTTCGTGCATGTCTGTTTGTCTACCCATATTAGCTATGCCGTGGCCTATTTATGTACATATGTCATATCTACGGGACATATGTTTGTTGTGTATACATATATACATGTACAGTCCTCATTTCATAATTTGCTTTGGTTTACGTCTGTGGATTATGTGTATACACATATATCTATATCCATACCATACCTTTCCACTGTACAGATTGTCACAGAATGTACAGCTGGTTGCCTCTTTATCTTCGGTGTGTTTTTCATAACCTTGTGTCTATCTGGCAATGTAGTGGCATTTCATTAAAGACTTACGTTGGGAAATACTGGCAAGCAGTTCAGGTTACGACTGCATACCCTTCAGAGAATCCATGCTACTGACACACCCGTTATTCTATCCACTTTCTATGTTTGTTCTGGCACATATCTGGGGTTTGTCCCTATTTGTACTGGTAGTTTGCATGCCTTTGTCTGGTTTCATACTTTATGGGGTGAACAGGTTTGAGCCATGTATATCTAACGTGGGGGAAACAGCATTCATTTACTATGCTGTGAGCGGATCACACACGCACAGGCGCACTTGCATTTACATGTTGTGGGTTACATCTGTTTAATAAATGTGTGCTTGCGCGGCCTTTCATACGTCTGACCGTAACACTTACTTATCTGTAGTCCGGTTTACGGACTGGTGTGAAACACATGGTTCACCTTTACGTATTTAACTGTGTGTACAGCATGAACGCATTCATTACACTTTACAGGGATATCTGCAGTGGTCGTAGGTCAACCGGGACTGCATTCACGTTGGACGGATGCCAGAAACAGTATTCTGTTGCTGTTCTGCCTCATTGATATGCATACCCATAGTACTTAGCTACATCAACATATGCCTCACCGCTTCACTTACAACACAGGCATCCATTCCCCTGCTGTGGGAAATGCGGTACTACATATTACACATTCCGTATTGCCTACTGCTGTGGACCCCAGCTGCATTGTTAATCACTCCGAGGATATGCAGAACACCAGGGCATATAGTCGTATCACATACACATTTCTGATTGTCAGGGTGTTCATGTAGTGATCTGGGTATGGGCTTGTCCGCCTGGTGAACGGAACTTCCCTGGCCGAGTTCAAATGTCAGATGAAGCATGTGGACAGGGAGCATCTCCCTATTATGAACATTTTACCTGTATTTATAGACACATGTGTTTGGGCACCTATCAGGAGCTTATTCTGTTGGCTGTACATATTATGGGTGGGGTTGTTACGGTCCATACTCCACGGTGAGGGGGGGGGTTCCCATTCACATTTGACTATTACCTGTATTCATTCATACGGGGATTATTTTCTTGGACATGTTGTGACTACAGGTATGCAGTTGTACATTACACAAATGTCATGGCTTGTTACTGTACATATGTACGGACCATACCTCTCGACCTCTTTGAGCAACAAATCTGCGCAAACCCTACATGATGGGGAGAGTAAGAGGGACACATTTTAACTAGTTTCCTTACAAGCTTATAACGTTGATAGAATACTAGGTTTTGCATTGTCATGACTCTTCTGCGGGATGTGGAGTGCTATACTTAATGCTCATTATTTCGTGACATCAATCCACACCTATTTACCGGACAGACGCAGGTTGTCGGAGGCACACAACACTATGAGCCAACACTCTGGTCATTCTGCGAATATCTGGACAGTTGAGTGATATGGTACGAACCTCTGTAATATGCTGTTGTGTTCTGGCACAGCAGTAGCTCGGCATTAGGGACAGATGTCGGGACGTGCTGGCAGACAGTTGAGTTTCAGACTTCATACTCCGGACATTAATGCCATTGTGCAAACTGTCATTCTATGATATATCTATGTTTATCCATCCACATGGATATATTCCTGCTTGCACCTGTTATACATTCTATGGATCTCACTCCTCTGAGCTCTCCATACTCCTGCTCCTCTCTACCCTCCAGCTTAACCAGACTTAGCTGACACTCACTTGACTCCCAGTATGTCATTGTTGTACATTTCTGTATTACCACTACAAACTCTGGATTTGCACTGTCTTATTATGCACATGTTATGCATGTGTATTTCCTGACTGTATGCCTTTTACTCTTGTATTTTACCTTTAACATTATGTAGCCTTTATTTCCTTGTATTGCTTGTGGAGCTTTTCTACCCGGGCCTCCGCTGTTACTGGGCACTTCTTCACCCAGTGGACTTCCCGGGTACTCAGACTGCACATACATGAATAACTTCTAACAGCTATCTTTGCATATTGTACCTGCTGTTGTACCTTTGTCTCACTTGTAGTCACGGCTCTGTCCAGATATCTAGCTCACACAGGTTGTCAGGTATGGTCGGTCACGCCAGCACACACTAGGTATCCCTCACACTTCATCAGGGTTCTCCTGTTAATGTCAGGTGTCTTCCTCACCCTTCTGCCGTTTGCCACTATGCGAGTGTGCGATATATTCTCCCGCATATTTGTGTGGGGACACGTGCGTCACGGGAAGGTGTTTTATCCTGGGTACTGGGTTATGCATGACCACTCAGGTCTGGACAGTGTCTTGGACCTGTACTTCACGTTCTGACTTGTGTCCAGATATGTACAGGATTGGACATCTTGTCGTCATACCCATTCTACTATTTACACAGGTTACTTATCCCGTAAGGGATATTCCAGAAATTGGACCATTCCACACAGAAACGATATCGAAATGTATTTTGGCTTTATGAAAATGTGCAGGGGTTTAACATGCAGGGAATACATGGTTTGCTATCCTGACACTGCCTAGGGTGACAATACCTACTACATATGCGTAGGGGTCGGTATGTGTAGCTGTGTCTGCAACGGACCAGTGGGCCACGTACGGGTGGATTTGGTGGACGTTCTGTTATGGGGCTGGGTTGTGTGATGTGGAGGGTATGCTGGGTAGCCCATTATGCAGCCAGGTGTGTTGCATTTGTTATGGCCAGTTCCATCAGGACCAACCTGTGGGTATGTGACGGTGACATATCTATACATTTTGATCGCACATTTACATGATACATATGTTTGTGGGATTGTGTTCTACACTATGGCCTGTCTGCTTGTCTTGCAGCTGTTTCTCCATGTGTTTGTGTTTATGTCCACTTCACCCGCTGCCCCCTCCTATACCTCTGGTTCACCTTTTCTGCATACGACACAGTATCGCCTTTGCGGGTTTTACCATTACCCATCCACCCCTCACATGCAAATTACTCACATCCGATAGCTCACTACTTTTGTTGTTGGGCCATGACACGCCAGAGTAGCACATTGACTGCCCTACAGGTGTCGGGTACCTTTATGGTTGTGTGGACTACCCTGCCATGTTTGCTTCCCACGTGCTATACCTCACACACATAGGTACACGCCCATACTTCACTTTCGTTACTTAGTTGGTATACCCGGGTACTACCCGTTCGGCTGTGTCACATACTAGTTTGGCTTCTACCGATGACTCCCGGGATTTGCAGACCTGTTGTACTCATTGGGGGGATGGCACCTTTTCCGATGTCCATGCTATTCCTTCCACATATCCGACTGTTGTGGACAATGCCTCCCCACAGTCTACGGTACTGTTTCCACCTTTTCAATTGGCCACAATGTAACATTTGCGGTGGACACAACACATTTTCCATGCCGACACATACCCACGGTCAGTTCGGCAGATAGAACTTACAACTCTTGCCTATATCTAAGCTTTAGTCTTGTAGCATTTCAGTGGCTTATTCTTTTTCTTATGACATTTATGTAATATACGTGTGGAGAACAACTGTTTAATGCCACTATTACATGACGTCTGAGGGATAATTATGTCCTATAATCTCTGCACATTTGCCATGTTTACATGCTTGTGTCAGGACACATCTGGCCACAGCGGTACTGTCGCTCGCAAAGTGGGACAGGTGGTATTCTTAGTCGATGGTACGGGTCATACTGTTCCTTTCGGCCTACATGTGTCCTTATTGTTGTAGCTGTTTCTATGCTCCTGATTCGTTTACATGTGTATTCTATTCCCTATCACATTTGTTATGTGGGATACAGACATACCTTTTGTATGTGACTATTACATCCCTTGTGGGATATGATTCGGACATACAGTCACTACATATATCTACATTTCTCCTTGTGTATTTTGTTATGGACACATCTGCACAGCTATGTACCCTCCCTCACATTATGGGTCAGCTGGTGACCCTCTCCATTGGGCTGGGCGTACCTCCTGGTGGCGCCCTAGCATATGATATGTTTCACTTCCACATGGTATAGCTATAAACACTACGTTGGACCATGGGCACGCGGTTTTTCTGTCATTTGTTCAAGGGTAGGGACCTGTTATTCCCTATCGTGCATTTGTGTTTGCTTCTTCATTTTCTGTTCGCAGGGACTATCTTGCATGCTTTGTATACGTTTCAGTCTCCACGGACACTGATAGGTGCGAGTATTACTGCAGGCGGACTATACTATTCAGCAGTTTAGGTTGCTCATTGACAGCCGACATTGACACGCCTCCCAGCATAACTTCGGTACGCCCCATGCACTCGCGCACGTTTCCTATGCACGTGGCTGTGGCGGCTGCACGCCTTCATTAATATGCATATGGCGCTACTACTCCATATATACGCCGCACGACTGGAGCAAGCCTTACACCGGCCTTGCACCGAGCTTCATGAATCCGGGGGATGGTTCATCTACTGCTGGTGTGATTCCCCACACATCCCTTTTGCACACTTTCCTGTTTGAAGCAACCATGAGAGTCATGGGGATAATTATGGTAAGTCATTAAAATACCCCCCCACACACACACTTTGCAGATGCTGATGGCCAAACCTTCAAGATGCCCTTAGGATCCTCATTGGCCTCAGCCCTATTGGAACACATCAGGGTAGTTAGGAGGTGGATGGCAAACCCCGTGATAGACATGAAGCACTTGGTAGGGAGCCATATGATGATGCAGGAGGGAGAAAAAATCCTCCCTAACCCTCCTGCCCCCCCCCCCAAACAAAATAATTTTAAAGATGAACCAAGACAGTTTTAGTAAAACACAACTCCAGTAGTCTGGGCACCACAAAATCTAGTGGGCATGATTCTAAGGAGATCCAGAATGTGTCAGCCTGGGATGAGACAATAGATAAGACCTCCTGTATCACCAGAGATGGGTTACATCTCCTTTGCCAGGGTGTCTGCATACTGGCTAAAGCCTTTGCTACCCTATACTGTTTTTTTTAGACATAATCTCTCTACTGAACATTCCTACATAGCAAACTCAAACCCAAAGTCAGACAATATCATGATGGCATTACTCAGTGTTAGGAGTCTAAACAGAAAGATGCCACAACTTCAGAACCTTATGCAACTGCAATACATTCATATCTGTGTAGTTACTGAGACGTGGTTTCAAGGAAATGATAGCATTCCATCTAAACCATGGTGTAGCACCTAACATGCTTCCAGACTCTTGGGTAACTGTGAAGGAATATCTGTATTTTTCAGAAACACCATCACCTTGGGTCAGAATACCAGCAGCCATATCTTGAAATTCCTTGAGAGCCAAATCACTGTTAAGAAATCCAACTATTAAATCATTGCTAGTTACAGACCGCCATCAATGTCCCCCAGCTATCATAGAAATTACCTTAAAACCAGTGAGGGGTTAAATGTCAAACCAAAAACTTTCTTGCTCTGGGATTTCAATTACTCACGCATTGACTGGAATACTTACACCTTTAAAACTGATATACTCAGCATTTCCTAAATTTTATGAATGCCAACACACTGGAGTGAATTGTAAAACTATCCACTGGAGCCTCTAATATCTTTGATCTGGTAATAATCAGCCTTGCCCCTGCCTGTACCCCACTATGCATTTCCACATCCATGGTTAAATCTGACCACAAAATCAGTTACCTTCTGTCAGGCTTGATGGCACCACCCTACCACCAAATGAAACCATCTTTAATGACTTCTCCAGGACAAATGAATTTCAACTTGTAGAAAATCTATGCAAAATCCCCAACAATCTCCCACAAATGGACCCAGATGAGAAGGCTGTCACATTCACCTCCAATTTTTACCAGCATTCAAACAGCTGCATTGGAAAGTCTGTATCCATTCACCCTAATTGCAGTGGTAAATTTAGGAATAAACCCAAATGAATACTCTGTTTAACAAAAGAAGAAAACTTATGAAAAGTTATAAAAAAATCCCCATCATCCTCCCTCAAGACCACACTGAAGCATGCTAAAAATGAAGTTGAGCACTACTGTAGAATGTAAGGCAAAATACAAATTTAAGGTCACTACAGATACCAAAGGAAACTGCAAATCTTTCTTCAGCTATGCCAGGAAATTAAGGAATAATATTCAGCAATGCAATGAGCTCATCCATAATAACATCACACATTTCACTCCCAAAGTTCCAGCCTATATATTATCAGACAAATTTAGTGTTACCTTCACCCCAACTACACACATTATTGCACACACTATCCCAGAAATTTTATTTTTTTCATAATCACCTTAGAACAAGTCTTAGAGTCCCTGTCAAAGCTAAAAGTAATGTTGCTATGAAACCAGATAATATACCAAACCACATTCTCATCAGTGGCAGATCTATGCTATCCAAGCCTCTACCTCTACCTCTCTGCAGCACTCCTATGCTATCATCCTCCCTGGTAAGATCCAACCATAAAGCGGTCACTTTCAAAGTCACCATCTCCCCCTGACCTAGCGTCAAACAAAAAACTTCTCCAAAGCTGATTACAACCTCCTGAGGGATGGTATAAACAGCTTCACAGCCCCTACCCCACTGTAGGAACTGGCACCAATGTCCAAATCTACACCAAAGTACTATACAAGCATTTATATAGATGCATGAGCTCAGAAATACCTGACAGGACAAAATCATCCTCAGCAAGGAAGAGTAAACCTGTCTGGTGGACATCTGCAATAAATAAACTATATAACAAAAGGAAAAAAATGTTGTCCAGGACCAAGAAGGAGAAGGTGCCCAATTGGAAGCAATCTCTCTTTAGCCTGAACAAGCAAATAAGAGTACTAGTGAAATTCTCTAAAGCCAACTTCGAGTTAAAATTGACCACATCTGCTAGAGACAATCATAAGGCCTTATTCACATATGTCCACAATCTCAAAGGAAGCACCCAGATCTGTTCAGAACTGGTGGACAAGGACACCACATACACAAATGCTGTAGATATAGCCAATCTACTGGCTGACAGATTCAGTGAAAACTTCTCCCCTCTGTCTACCCCATCAGTAAATCAGGACATCCCCAGTACCTGCACCCCACCCCTTATCTTTAGGGAACAGGTTATCACTGCTGTCTCAAAGGCAAAAAAATACAGCCTCCATGGGACCTGATAACATCCCAGGCTACATCCGACATGAACTCAGGCATGAACTTGTAGCACCATTAGGCACCCTATTCAACAAAAGCCTGAGTACCAGCTTTGTCACAGCCAAGTGGAGGACAGACACTGTCATCCCTTTACACAAAGGTGGAGCGTCCATCAATCCAGGAAATTATAGACCCATCAGCCTAACTAGCCTGATCTGAAAAGCCATGGAACCGATTATCCTGGACCTCATTAACAGGGACATTAGCAACCTCCAAACACTCAACCCCATACAGTCTGGCTTTGTCAAGGGGAGGTCATGTCTGTTAAATCTGGTTGACTTCTTTGAGACAGTCACCAAAGCCATGGATGAGGGGAAGACAGTGCACACCACCTACCTTGACCTAGCCAAAGCCTTTTACACTATTCTCCATTCGGGCATAGTAGATAAACTCTCTGAACTAGGCAAATCCATATGTTACCAGATGGGTAGCAAACTGGCTCACTGATAGAACCCATCAAATCAAAATAGGGGAAGCCACCTCAAGCAGTAGGCCCCTAATGAGCAGTGTACCCCAGGGATAGGTCTTGGGGCCTCTGTTATTCAGGGTATACTTCTCTGAGATGCAGGCCAAAACCAGTGGGATATGGCTGACCAGGTTTGCAGATGAATGCAAGCTGGGCACAGTCATCAATTCCCAAGTGATGTGGATACCCTCCAAGAGGGTCTCACCCAAACAAATGACTGGTGCCAGAAACATGGCCTCAAAATGAATGCCAAAAATTCATCATCATCATTCCCTTTGGGGAGAGTGATGTCCCCACATATGATCACATTAATAACAATGTCCTAAGTACACAATCAGAAGTGAGGGATTTGGGCACCCAGGTTGATAGTGACCTGACTTTTGGCCACCATGTTGCTTCCTTTGTACAGAAAACTTTCTACCTGGCCCACTTCATAAGTAAGGGTATCTCATCCAGGGACAAAGAGGCCATAACCTCCCTTATAAGGCCAATTATTGAGTACAATGCCCCCTTTGGTATGTACCTCACAAAGCACATGCAGCAGCTGGAGAGACCACAGAGGTTTCTCACCAGGAGAATCCAGGGCCTCAAACATCTACCCTACACAGATGGGCTAAAAGCCCTGTCCCCCTACTCAGTTTCATAAAGATTCCTCAGAGGTGACCTTTGTCTGGAATAAAAGCAATCTCAGACCCCGCCTTGATGGGACTGCTGCATATCTGCAAGGCAAGCTCCACTTGAGCAACCCATACGAGCAATCTCAACCTGGTCTGTGATATCAATAGGACTTGTTGACAGGACAGATTTGTGTCCCAGTGGCTTCCCGATCTGTGGAATAGACTCCCTCTTCATGTCAAGCAGAGTACCTCAGTATCCCTTTTTAAGTGCAACCTGGATAACTGGGTGGGAAAAAGAAAATACACTGCTGGGATTCCACCTGTGTCCCTGCTGATCTGGGGCTTTGGGTGCTGACTTGTCTAAACATTGGCTAAACTCTTGGCTAGGCTTATAAGAGCCTCAGGGCCAATAGCCTAGTGACCTCCTATGATCCTAAACTGTTAAACCTCAGCTTATGCACAAAGTTTGCCCCTGTGCCTGGAGAACAGCCACTTTTACTAGGCAACATAGGGGTGGCCTCTCTATAGACCCAGGTAATTATAGAATCTTCAGCCTCACCAGCCTTATATGCAAAGCCATGGAAATTATCATAGTACTCAGCCACACCAACCTTATATGCAAAGCCATGGAAATTATCATAGTATAAATCATTTAAGCAGATATAAGCTAATCAGCTGCACTAGACCTCACTCAGTTTGGTTCTGTGAAAGTCAGATCCTGTCTCCTGAATTTAGTAAACTTATTTGAAAAGATTGCAGAGGCTGTGGACAGTGGTTACTTTGACCTATCAAAGGCTTTTACACTATCACCCATGCTGACATTATTGAAAATGTAGACAAACCTAAAGTAAACCCCGACTTTGAACGTTGCATTGCAAGGTTGATTATTTGACATTTACTAAGTAGTAAAAGTTTCCGGTACTCTCTGAAAGTAACATTGTAACTATTAGAGTACCACAGGGATTGGGGTTGTGACATCTCTGAATGTAACATTGTAACTAGTAGAACACCACAGGGATCAGGCCTCAGCCCACTCTGAAGGTAACATTGTAACTAGTGTGGTACCACAGGGAATGGTGCTGGGACAGCTCCTGTTAGGCATTAATTTTGGAGACATGCAATCCAATATCCCAGAATTGTAGTTAAACAAGTGTGCTGATGACTGAAAGCTGAACATTTTTATCTTGTCTTCCACTGAGACTAAACTGCTCAAAAAAAGTTTAGAATATACTTTGCATACTGAAAATGATCTCCAGCGAAATGCCAAAAAGTACAGCAAAGTTGCAAAAAGTTGCTTCCATATTCTAAGTTATACTCCCCTTCAAGCAGATAGTCATTAGTGACCCGAATACTTATGTGGGCAACTCACTCTCTCATTTGATCATATTTTTACCATAGTCAGGAAATCATTCTATCTGGACCAGTTAATTGCCAGTTGAATGTCTTTAAGATCCAAATAAGTCATCTTACCACTGTAGTCCTCCCCTATCAGACCAGTCCTAAAATACAATGCTACCTTTTGTATGTACAAATCCAAACATGGCACTCAACTGGGAAAGTTGTAAATTAAAGGTCTTAAATCCTTTAGCTATCCTGATTGATCCATGAAGGTACTAATGACTGTTAATCAGGCTGCAAAGGTTAAATGCCAAGGCAATACGTGCCTGGAAAACAAATTGTTTCTGATGTACTGTTAAAAAAGTCCTATAACTGGCCAACCTTTTTTTAATACTAAAGACGAAATTGCTGCTTATATGCAGAATATAATGACAGAAAAACCTACCAGAAAACTTGACATTCTCAAGCAAAGCAAGTTACTCTAAATGATTCAGAATAAGTCTATTTATGGACAATTTCAAGCCAATAAAATCAAAACCCTCTAACTGTGGGCATGCACTTTTCTGCCTTCTTATAACATCATCAACACAGCATAAGAGAAATGTTTGACTGTTGGAACACAGGGTTGTCGTACCCAACTGATATCCATAAACATTAGGGTGTCTACAAAATATCCTCAGGATGCCATAAGAAGGCAGAAACATGCATGTCTATAGCTAGAGGGGTTTGGCTTTGTTGGCTTGAAATTGTCCATAAGTAGACTTAAAGGTAAAAGAAAAAGAAAATGTCAAGGACATTCAGAATTGCCATTTAGTTGAAACACCTGCTATCCTTAAGGGGTAATTTGCATATATCCCACATTGCCTCTGATATAAGAGGTTTAAGGTATCACTCAGTGGAAAGTCTAGCCTTGCTGAATTTTTCTTTTTGTGTTTTTTAACCAGTTGGTTTTCCTGTGTGACCTTTATACTCATTGTTTTAGTTTGTTCGTTGGGATATTTTGTAGGCACCCTAATGTTTATGGATATCAGTTGGGTACGACAACCCTGTGTTTCCAAAAGTCATGTGTTTCTCTTATGTTGTGCTGATGATGATATCAGAGGGCAGAAATATGTAGGGTTTGGCTTTATTGGCTTGAACTTGTGCTTATGTAGACTTAAAGGCAAAAGAAAAAGTCATGAACGTTTACATCTGCCATTTAACTGAAACACCTGATATCCTTAAGAGATAATTTGCATATATCCAAGAAGTTTAAGGTATCACACAGTGGAAAGTCTAGCTTTGCTGGACTTTTCTTTTTGTGTTTTTTAACCAGTTGGTTTTCCTGTGTGACCTTTATACTTACTGTTTTAGTTTGTTAGTTGGGATATTTTGTAGACACCCTGATGTTTATGAATATCAGTTGGATATGACAACCCTGTGTTTCCAAAAGTCAAATATTTTTGGTATGCTGTGCTGATGGAGATAAGAAGGCACAAGCATGCATGTCCACAGCTAGAGGGTTTTGGTTTTATTGGCTTGAAATTGTCCATAACTAGACTTAAAGGTAAAAGAAAAAGTCATGGGCATTCAGAATTGCCATTTAGTTGAAACACCTGATATTCTTAAGGGGTAATTTGCATATATCCCATGTTGCCACTGATACAAGAGGTTTAAGAAATTACAGTACCTGCAGAAATAATCTTGGTACTGCAAATACATCTCCCTAACACCTTGTGAGTTGGGCAGCTGCCCTTTTGCCCCATCCTAGCTGGGTGTAGCACAATAGAAAACTGTATGAACTATGCATTCCATGAGAAAGAGTAAAAGGAATTCAAAAACTTTTATATAAAATAATGCAAAAGTTGTGCTAAATGTACAATTTAAGGATTAAAAAACTATGTAGAAAAATAATAGTAGACATGCTCATATGTCAATGACTTCCTAGTAATATGGCAGTGAAAATGGACGTCATCAGGAAGAAACTGTCCTGGGGGACAAGATAATAATGGCAGTTGGCCATGTTAAGGGCAGGCAGAAGAGAACTGTGAAAAACTGATTCTTCTAAGGAAGAAGCCCACAAGTGAGAAAGTCTTTCCTCGTGTAAGTAGTGCATGCTCATAGCTTAACAAGATTAATGCAAACTTGCTGTGAACTTGAGGTACTCTTATCTGGAAAGAGAATTACCATTATAGCTGGAATAATACTGTGATGTGTAGGGCTACAGCAGTCTTACCAATGAACTGAATGCACAGCCCTAGTCATTCTTAGCTAATGTGAAATATCTCATTTTTTATGCCACTTAAACTTTAGAATCATGTATTTTTATCTACAGAAACATAACAAAGTACACCCATACTTTCAATACTATTGGTAGTTTTGTTTGTTCTGTCTGTCTGCACAATTATTGAAATAGTTGTCAACCACATCAATTAAAAAGTACCCCGAATATGACCTTAACTGTCATACTGCATTTTTTGGATCTGATGGGTGAACTGGGATAATCTTAATGCCTTTGGACTAGGGACTCAAAAAAGCTTTTACTCTCCTTTGTGTGTTACGTCTGTGAGAGGTCACATTCATAGGTTCATAGGTTCATAGGTAGGTACTAGGCTATCGGCCCAAGGGCCTATTTAAGCCTAGCCAACAAGGTTCCCTGGCTTACACCACCCAAGAAAGTTATTTTCCTGTGCCACTGTTGAGCAGAGACACAGAAGTGATCCCCAGAGTGTATTTCCTATTTCCCATCCAATCATCAAGATTTTTCTTGAAGAGTGCTAATGAAGAACTTTGCTTGACATAGATGGGTAGCCTGTTCCAGAGTATGGGAAGTCTCTGGGATAGGAATCTATCCCTCCAGCATGTCCTGTTTATTGTGGTGACAAGGTTTAGGTCCCTAGAGTGTGTAGCTCGAAGGGATTGGGATTTCTTTAGGTGTAGCATGTCCAACAGCTCTGGGTTTGACATAGCTTCATATGTTAGGCAGAGATCACCTCGGAGTAGACGATATGCTATGGAGTAAAGCTGGAGTTTTTTGAGGTGGTCAGTGCAGGGCATTTGTTTGAGGTCAGTAATTCTCTTTGTGAGGTACTTCTGTAGCCTTTCCAGCTGCTGCAGATGTCTTGTGAGGTACATTCCAAAAGGGGCATTGTACTCTATAATGGATCTAGTGAGTGTCGAGTAGAGGGGAACAGTGACCTCTTTTTTTCCTGGATGAGAACCCTTTTATGATGAGGTGTGTCACGTAGAAGGACTTCCTGACTACTGTGGCGATGAGGTGTGCCAGGTAGAAGGACTTCCTGACTAGTGTGGCGATGTGACTGTAACTTGCATATAATATTATAAGCAATGCAAAATCACTCCTGTTCTGGGATATTATGCACCAGAAACTGAAGTGATAAAGTATGAAGACTACAATACTTTTCTCATTGCACATATATTCTTGTAAATAACTTTCAAGTACTGGCAAGATGGAATTAAATAACTGTATCTTTGCTTCCATCTTGTGGTAAAATGTATCAACTGCATACCCCCCCCCCACCACCAGTCTGAAAAATAAGTGTTTAGGTCAGCAGATTAACAAACATGCTAGAGAAGCAATAACCAGTGCAGCTAGGACTAGGACTGAAATAAAATATAATAATAAGAAATAAAATTGAGAACTGTTTTTGCTGATATTTTAAATCAATTGCAATTATTTTCTGTACTTACAATTATAACATATGTAGGCATTGAATGTAGTTTGAAAAGTTTTATATTATAGAGTAAATGTATGTGAAAAATAAAGGTCTTAGTCAGGCAGCAACTGCTATATTAAGTCAAGTTTGAAAGGACTTTACTAGGAGTATGCAAACTCTTAAAGATGGAAAAATGCTGATGTAAGTACAAGAAGTACTCAACATGATGCATATAACAACGTGGAGTGTATTTACTGGTTATGTATAATTTTCCTGTTGTTAATTGTTTAATCTTTTACAGAGATCTTATTTAAAATTCTAGTAATTTTGAAAATAACTCCTTTTGTAAGACATATCTCATTTAACTTGGCTGATTTTAATTGCTTTGACTGTTTGGTGTCACAGCCACTCCACTGTCATCTCGTCTGTTAAACAGATCTAGCTAAGGCATCATCTTAAGAAAATGAGGAGCATGCTTTAGGGATTTAAAGTATGTTCTTTTCCAAAAAAAAAAAAGCATATACATGCTGTGAAGGTATAGCTGTGGTAAATCTGAGCTAAAATGCATAACACAGGCGCCACTCTGTAAAACATTTGCTGGATTTCTCTTTGCAGTCATTAATAAAATGGGCATGTACTACCAGAAGACTGTTTGGGAAGATGAGGGTGGGGAAGTAATGTAATGGTACCCATTCTTCTCAACCTTACCAAATTCCTTGGTATTTACATTTTTTTTTTTTTTTTTGTGTGTATAGTTTAAATTTATGGCTGACGTCATCACTCATTGCCAGCCTACAGGGGCATGTGTGCTGATATCAGCTTCATGTGACAGACTACCTGTTGAACTCGGTCAGATAAACTGTTTTGTAGGGAAATAGGGAATATAGCAGCATGACATCAAGTGGAAGAGAGTTGTGCTTGTGCACAATTTAAGCTCTACAGAGTCTGCTCAGCACCCACGCACTAGGTCAGGAAGCCTCCAGGTAAGAAAAAAGAATTCTGTCCATCCGCACAATTTTGCTTTGTGAGTGTTGTGCTATTCAACAGGGGATTGCTGCTCTAATGTGAACAGGTATTCAATCTAACATAGAAGGGTTTACTTCCAGGGGATTAATGGTTATAAGGGATTGCTGCTGCTTAACTCTGTATTGAATTCAAATGTGTGCTGCTTAAGTACATATTCAAGTCATGTGCATGCACGACTATTATATTATTCAACAGGTGATTGCTCTACATGAACATTTCAATTTAACATAGAAGTGATTGTTTGCTGCTGCTATTCAATTGTGTGTGTGTGTCTTGCTGTTGCTATTTGTGTGTGTGTGTGTCTTGCTGCTGCTATTTATGTGTGCTATTTGTGTGTGTCTTGGTGCTCCTATTTATGTGTGCTATTTGTGTGTGTGTCTTGCTGCTGCTATTTGTGTGTATGTCTTGCTGCTGCTTTTTATTTGTGCATGTGTGTATCTTGTTGCTGCTCTTTATTTATGGGTGTCTTGCTGCTGCTATTTGTGTGTGTGTCTTGCTGCTGCTATTTGTGTGTATGTCTTGCTGCTGCTGTTTATTTGTGTGTGTGTGTATCTTGTTGCTGCTCTTTATTTATGTGTGTCTTGCTGCTGCTATTTGTGTGTGTGTCTTGCTGCTCTTTATTTCTGTGTATTTTGTTGATGCTATTTATAGGTTCATAGGTTCATAGGTTGGTACTAGGCTATCAGCCCTAGGGCCTCTACAAGCCTAGCCATAACAATTCCCTGGCTATTTCTTCCCACACTATTTACTTCCCTGGACCCCTGTCTAGCAGGGCGACTGCCGTGATCCTCGGGGTGAATTTCCTTTCTCCCATCCAATCGTCAAGGCTCCTTTTGAAGAGGGCCAAAGAGGCACTATGCTTGACATGTATGGGCAATCTATTCCAGAGTCTGGGCAGTCTCTGGGTCAGGAACCTATCCCTCCAGCATGTTTTGTTTATTGTGATGACAAGGTTTAGATCCCTGGAGCGTGTGGCTCTGAGGGATTGGGATTTCTTTAAGTGTAGCAAGTCCAACAGCTCTGGGTTTGACATGGCCTTGCATGTTAAACAGAGATCGCCTCTGAGTAGACGATATGCGACAGAGTATAGCTGGAGTTTTTTAAGGCGGTCAGTGTAGGGCATCTGCATTAGGCCTGTGCTTCTTTTAGTGAGGTATTTCTGCAGCCTTTCCAGTTGTTGCAGATGTCTTGAGAGGTACATACCAAATGGGGTGTTGTATTCTATAATGGGTCTAATGAGGGATGAGTACAGTGGGACAATGACCTTCTTTTTTCTGGATGAAAAGCCCTTAGTGATGAGGAGTGCCACATAGAAGGATTTCCTGACTGATGTGGCGATGTGGTTATCAAAGGTGAGACCACTGTCCACCTGTGTCCCTAAGTCTCTTATCACACTTTTGGTGTTTAGTGTACTGCCACCTATATGGTAATTCATGGATACAAGTTTTTTCCCAAAGGGGATTGAGCTTGAGCCCATGGCTCTGGCACCAAGCATCTGTAAGGCCCTTTTGTAGAGTATCCACATCATTTGGGGATACAATAATGGCTCCCAGTTTGCAGTCATCTGTGAACTTTGTTAGCCAGAGTCCCTTAGTGTTGGCCTGTACTTCAGAGACGTAGATGCCAAACAAGCGCGATCCCAGGACTGAACCCTGAGGTACTCCACTTGTCACTTGTCTGGAGCTGGATTTGGTGTCAGCTACTTTTACAGTGTGGGTTCTATCAGTAAGCCAGTTAGCAACCCATTGGGTGAAGTAGGGATTAATGCCCAGCTTAGTAAGTTTATCTATGATTCCAGAGTGGGGGATGGTGTCAAAGGCTTGGCAAGGTCTAGATGGGCTGTGTGGACCACCTTACCCTTGTCCATGTCTCTGGAGACTGAGTGTGTCTTGCTGCTGCTATTTGTGTGTGTGTCTTGCTGCTGCTATTTGTGTGTGTGTGTGTGTGTGTGTGTGTGTGTGTGTGTGTGTCTTGCTGTTGCTATTGTGTGTGTGTGTTTTGCTGTTGCTATTGTGTGTGTGTGTGTCTTGCTGTTGCTATTGTGTGTGTCTTGCTGCTGCTATTTGTGTGTGTGTGTGTCTTGCTGTTGCTATTGTGTGTGTGTCTTGCTGTTGCTATTGTGTGTGTGTGTGTGTGTGTGTGTGTGTGTGTGTGTGTGTGTGTGTGTGTGTAAAATTCCCCAGTTAAGTATACCTGGTGGTTAGTGTTACTCAGGCTCAAACCCTGTACCTTAGGTACAAGAAACAAGAGCCTGGATTCTCTATCCATACCACTTGAGAGGTATGGGCCCAACTCCTTGAATCATATTTTCTCAGGATGTCTGGAATACTTTGGTCTGTTCCTCTTAAAATTTGTGATTTTCTGACAAATCAGTGAGAACTGAATTAACTAATGATAGCCATTTAAGTTTCAGTCTTCCCATCTTTCAGGAAATGCATTGTATCACAAAACATTTCATTCTAGTAACTTTCCAAAATTATACAAGCAGTGTTTAAAATATGTCCCTGTTTTTGGGCCTATGTCCCACCCAATAAATTTTGGCTTTTTCCAGGTTTCTTGTGCTGCAAAGTTGAGATATAGTTGTGTGTCAAGTAGAGCTGATAGCTTCAGGAGAAGAGAAGTTTAGTGTTGCTTATGTCACGTCTGTTTGTATTGGTAGTAGCACAACAGGTAGTATATTTGCTTTTGATGCAGAAGGTTGTGAGGTTCTACTCCCACAGTATATAGATGGATTGCTGATACTGTGCTGTACTTTTAAAGGGGGGGTGGATGCTGCAGTCCTGAGAATGTCTTCCTTTGGATGAGATACCTTGTAACTATGAACCTGTTATCAGTTTGCCATTCATTCTCTATTCCAAATATTACTAGCTTATCATTTTTTAAGGTAACATAGGCAATTTATTCTTGAAGGGCAACAGACACTTTATCTGTAGATGAAACAAAGAAATATAAAGTTCCATGATCTTTTTTTTTCTGATTTTCTAAATGGGGTCTGCTATTGCTTGTCAGCTATCAAAATCTCTCTCAATTCAATGCAGTTAATTTTATTTTTATAAAAGAAAATTGTATTTTAGTTTTATACAAGTTCAAAGTTTGATACATGTTCAAATGTTTATATAAATAAAACACTATTGTTCTGGTTGTATTTTGTGTTTAATACTTTCTTCTTCAATTTGTGTTTTAATGTTGGCATCCCACAATTCCATTGGAGTGGGTGGGGGTTGCATAATTATATATGCAAATGTTATGTTAATCAGCATACAGATTTTTTGTCCAGTTGTACCTACTTTTCTTGGGGCTTTAATCCAAAAGTGTTTGGCTAGGTTCACTCTGTCCCAATAAAGGCGGTTAACACTAATATTAGAAATCTCCTGCTATGCTATCTTTCTTGGGACTTTGTCCAGATTTTTGATGTTTCCAAGTTGAGAGGTATGGGTACAAACAATTAAAGTTCTTCCAACAACTGGAATATGACAAAATGCTGGCAGATTATGGCACAGAAAGTGAGACATCAAAAGTTAAAACACTAAGTAAAGGAGCAGTGGATGCCAGACATATTAGGTAAGGTGGCACAGATGATGAATGCATTGTTTTGTTCAGTAAAAGAAATAAAGACAAAGATGTGCAAACATACTTAGCAGATGTTCTGTTGATTAGATAGTAGCTGAGGATAGGAGTTGAAGGAGGAGGTTAATGTTCCAGAGCAAAACTAACTTTCACTGCAAGCAAAGTAATGGCACCTACTGAGTTTTAGTCTTCTAAAAGATACCCAGAGGACTAGCTATAAGCTGCCCAGTAGTTTTGTAGTTTCTGTTTCTGTCTTCTGCAGTTTTACCCCATATTCTTTCAACTTTTACCACTCCCATTTCCACCCCCATATACCCTGGTTTACTACAATGACACTCCTTTCCTCACTCAGTTCCCATCTCATCATTATCGATACTCACGCCATTATCGCAGTCAGTGACGTATCATTCCCAATGCAACACTTTCACAATCTCCCAGCCTTTCTTTTTATTTTACATTCATATTCTCATACTCCCAACCTCCAGCTCTCTTGCTTACCCCCTTGGTCTGTCCATTTTTTTTCATACTGTCTATTGGGAATTGCATTATAATACAAAATCCTTCTGTCTTGTATTCGGAACATTAGATCTCAATGGTTATCTCATGTTTATAACTGCTTTCTTTTTTCATTTAATATTCATTATAAAACTGTACATTTGGGCACTGACAGTAATGTGAGACATAGGTTCATAGGAGTATACTAGACTAATAGCCACAGGGACCTTTTTAAGCCTAGCCATGCATCCCAAAATTATCTTACAAGATTAGGGCCAGAAGATTATTCCATAGGTTCATAGGTAGGTACTAGGCTATTGGCCCTAGGGCCTATACAAGCCTAGCCAAAAAGGTACCCTGGCTTTCGCCACCCAAGAAAATTATTTTCCTGTGCCCCTGTCAAGCAGAAGCACAGAAGTGATCTCCGGGGTGAATTTCCTATTACCCATCCAATCATCAAGCTTTTTCTTAAAGAGTGCTAATGAGGAGCTCTGTTTGACATAGATAGGTAGTCTGTTCCAGAGTATGGGAAGTCTCTGGGACAGGAATCTATCCCTCCAGCATGTTCTGTTTATTGTGGTGACAAGGTTTAGGTCCCTAGAGCATGTAGCTCGGATGGATTGGGATTTCTTTAAGTGGAGCATGTCCAACAACTCTGCGTTTGACATAGCTTTGTATGTTAGGCAGAGATCGCCTCTGAGTAGGCGATATGCAATGGAGTAAAGCTGGAGTTTTTTGAGTCGGTCTGTGTAGGGCATCTGTTTGAGGCCAGTAATCCTCTTTGTGAGGTATTTCTGTGGCCTTTCCAGTTGTTACAGATGTCTTGTGAGGCACATACCAAAAGGGACATTGTACTCTATAATGGGTCTAATTTGTGATGAGTAGAGGGGAACAATTACCTCTTTTTTTCTGGATGAGAAACCTTTTGTGATGAGGTGTGCCATGTAAAAGGATTTCCTGACCACTGTGGCAATGTGATTATCAAAGGAGAGACTACTGTCCACCTGTGTCCCAAGGTCTCTTATCACACTTTCGGTGTTAAGTAGACTACCGCCTATGTGGTAGTTCATGGGTACACAGTTTTTACCAAAGGGGATGACAATGCACTTTTTGGCATTGAGCTTGAGACCATGGCTTTGACACCAGGCATCTGTCTCAGTGAGGCCCTTTTGTAGGATGTCCACATCGTTAGGAGTTTTGATTATGGCTCCTAGTTTCCAGTCATATGCAAATTTAGTTAGCCAAAGACGTTCTATGTTAGCCTATACTTCAGAGAATTAGATACCAAACAGGAGAGGACCCAGGACTGAACCCTGTGGTACTCCACTTGTCACTGGTCTGAAGTCTGATTTGGAGTCTGCTACTTTCACAGTGTGGGTTTTGTCAGTAAGCCAGTTGGCAACCCATCTTGTGACATAGGGATTTATACCTAGTTTAGTGAGTTTATCTATAATTCCAGAGTGGGCAATGGCGTTGAACACCTTGGCGAGATCTAGATAGGCTGTGTGTACCACCTTACCCTCATCTATGGCTTTGGTGACTGCTTCAAAGTAGTCTCTCAGGTTTAGGAGACATGATCTGCCTTTTACACACCCGAACTGTGCGGTGTCCAGAGTTTGGAGATCTCCAATGTCTTTGTTTATGTGTTCCATGATGATACATTCCATGGCCTTGCAGACCAGGCTCATCAGGCTAATGGGGCGGTAGTTCCTGGGGTCTGTTGTGGCCCGCCCTTTGTGGAGTGGGATAACCATTGCGGTGTGCCATTCAGTGGGCACAAAGCCTTAGGTGAGGCTATGATTGAACATTGTACTTAGGTGGGGTGCCAGTTCATACTGTAGAAGACTGCCTGGGATGTTGTTAGGTCCCATGGATGCTGTGTTCTTGGCTTTGGAGAGTGAGGTTTTTACCTGAGCAGCTGTGATTACAGGAACTTTGCATTCTTCCGGTATAAAGATGGGCCCTTTAGGGGGTGAGAGGGGGTTAAAGTTAGCACTGAACCTATCTGCCAGGGTGTTGGCAATATCAGTTGGTTCTGTATATTTAGTGCCACTGTGCTGTAACTCAGAGCAGATCTGAGTGTTGCCATTGAGATTCTTGACATAGCTATAGAATGCTTTGTGGTTGTCTTTAGAATCAGTGACAATTTTGTTTTCATAACTAGCTTTGGAGGATTTTATGAGGGATCTCAGCTTCTTACTGAGGCTGACCAGGGAGTTCCTCCAATCATGGGATTTTACTTTTTTTTGCAACAGTTTCTTTCTTCTGTTGTAGAGTTTGTTTATGGCAGAAGACCACCAGATTGGCTTCCTTTTTTTGGAGGATAGCATCTTGGTTCTGTTAGGGATAGCATGATCCATGCATTCGTGTAAGTGCTTATAAAGTTCATTTGTTTAGGATTCAGCAGTAGTACCTCTATTGTCCATCTGCATGGGTGTCGTGAAGTTTACCACTTCTGTCTTAAGAAGCGTGAAGTCGGCTTTGGAGAAATGTTTTACGGTTGTTTTCCTAATGGGGGGGTGGGAGCGGGATGTGGATGTCTAGGGTGATTAACTTGTGGTCGGATCTGACCAACGAGGAGCTGAACTCTGGTGTGGAACACCGGTCGCCCATGTTGGTGATGACCAGGTCTAGGATATTGTTGCCTTTGGTGGGGGTGTAGATAAGTTGATCCAAGGCATTGGAATTGATGAATTCCAGAAAACGTTGAGCAAAAGAGTTAGTACACGAGTAGTTTCCCAGTTAATGGTTCGGTAGTTGAAATCACCCATTATACCATGGGGTATATGTTAGCTACAGCTTGGATGGTTAACCATTTATTGGCTGTCTATGCCTATTAGGGACATAGGTGCCAGACCAGGGTGAAATTCCAATTTCCCATACACCAGTCCAGATTATGCTTGAATTGGTTTAGGGAAGAATTCTGCTACACTTGGATGGAAATTTGGGAAGCCTTTTCCACAGAAGAGTCGTCTCTTAGAATATACTGGTCCCTCCAACATGTCCTATTTATGTCTCAAGCATAGTCTAAGGCCTTTGAGTATTTCTGATGCTATTTGTTCTGCAGCTATGCAGAAGGTCTGTCAGAGTGAGAGCCAAGGATGTCTACTATGCCAGGCATAGATCATCCCTCAACAGTCTGTAAGAGACCAAATATAGGGATAGAAATTTGAGGCAATCCAGATAAAACATGTTGTTCATACCCTGTATTTTTTGTGAGCAACCTCTATGGATGTTACAGTTGTTGCATGTGCCTGATCATACTGAAGGGGGTACTGTACTCAATGATTGGTATGATGAGGGCTGAATGCAATGTAACAATGACTTCTTTGAACCTATATACCATACAATTGCTTATGCCTTGTGTAATACAGATTGATTTCCTTGCTACTATAGACACACAATAGTCGATGGTCAGGTTACTATCTACATGCATCCCCAAATCTCTGACTACTGGATGTACTCTTACAGGTGTGCGAACAAAAATGTAGTTTCCAGGGTTGGCCAGCTTACCAAAATGTACTATTGCGCATTTCTTGGCACTGAGTTTTATACCATAGCTCTGACACCAGTAATTTGTCAGAGTCAGCCCATCTTGGAGGATATTTGTATCTTGGGAGGATTGCATAACTGCAACTAGTTTGCAATTGTCAGCAAAACTGGTCAGTCAGAGGCCCTTGATGTTGACCTTGACTTCAGAGAACTAGATGCCAAAAAGGAGTGGACCCAGCAGAGAACCTTGAGGGACACCACTACGTACTGGCCTCTTTGTGGAGATGCACTCTTGTATCCTAACTTCTTGGGTCCTGTCCAAGAGCCAGCTAGCTATCCATTGGTGACATAGGAGTTAATATCTAAATCCATGAGTTTGTCAGCAATGTCTAAGTGGGATATCAATTGCCTTGGCCAAATCATGGTAGGCAGTATGCACCATTTTGCCCACATCAACTGCCTTGGTGACCTTTTTGAAGAAGTCTACCTGGCTGAACAGGCATCATCTGTCTTTGACAAAACCAAACTGGGCTGCATCCAGTGTCTAAAGATTTACTGTGTCATTATTGATCATTTCCATGATCATTTTTTCCAAAGCTTTGCATGTGAGACTAGTCAGGCTTACGAGTTGGTAATTCCTGAGGTCCATGGATGGCCCACTCTTGAGCAAAGGGATGACCTTTGCACTTCTCCATTCATGTGGCACAAAGCATTTCAGGGCTATGGTTAAAAAGTGATTGTTCTTCTCCTGATAGATCATGCTTCATACTATTTAAGAAGCATCCTGTGATACTATCAGGGCCCATTGATGGGGTATTCTTGGCTTTGGAGAGCTCATCAGTGACATGCGCTTTAGTGAGAGTTAAGAGAGGTTATGTTCAATGATTTTTCCAGAGGGGTGGTTGGGGGGAAGAGTGGTAAAATTGGAGCTGAATTTGTTGCACAAACTAGAAGGTGGCTCAATTTACAATTAGTTCTACCCATTGTTGTGTACTGCTTTTGAAGTTGTGGACATAGCTAAAGAAAGCCTTATGGTTGTCCTTCACCTGGGAGGCTATTTTTACCTCAGATTTGGCTTTGCTAGACTTGAGTTACTTTGTTTAGACTGAGGAGAGATGTTTTTATCCTGTTGACATTGTACTTAGTCTTGCCATGACATTCTTCCCTTTGTTATACAACCTATTTATATTGGAATTCCTTCTTGTGTTTGTTTTGTCCTTATTCCTGGTAGGTACATTTGTCTCTTTGCATTTATTGACATGATTATACAGGATCTCTGTGAACAATTCTGCATAGACATCAGTGTACTCAGGGCTTTGGGAGGCTCGAAGGTTATCACTTAGTAGTACAGAGTTTGTCTTAAAACAGTTCCTTAATTTTCCAATGTTAACAGGGATCCCATTTTTTATTTCAAATGAGACAGCTTTATGGTCTTGGTCTAACCTCTCCATACAGAACATTACATTTGGGGGGTGCAGTGTTATCCCATGATAAGTGAGGATCAAATCTGGTATGTCCTCACCCCTACTTGATACATGATCCAGGGAATTTGTATTGAAGTCTAAGACTCCCTGGGCCTGCTTATTTGGGGTTTTTAGTCACCCATGAATATGATATTGGGTTGAATAGTGAGTGATTCTAGTATGTTTAGGTATGTGTTATGGGTTTCCTGGGTCAGAAAGGGGACCTATAGCTTGTAAAGATATGGTAGAGGAAGTTCCTATGGTGATTTGGATATGGAAAAGCTTAATCACCTTATCCTGTTTTGCAAGCCTTGATTTACACTCCTCCCTTACCTGCCTGTGCAGTAGCTCATCTAAATATATGGAAGGCATTGTAGCCCTGCACTGCCTAAACAATATCTTGGTAACTGCACAAATGTCTGTATTCTCCAAAGTGAGGAAAACTTGACTTGGAAGGAGTGGAGTTTATTGTTTATGCTCTTGGCATTGATCAGTAACACCTTTAGATTTCCTAGGGTTGGTTTTGATATATCAGAAGTTTTGTCAGTTTGGCATTGCCTAAAAAGGCACAATGGGGGAGGACAAAGTTTTAGCCAACATTTGGAAGTTTACAGGGATGTGTTCAGGCTTTCCCTGGCAAAACAGTGTGGTCTGTCAACCATATCTGCCCATGCTAACTAATAATTTACCCCCCAACCTTTGAGTAACACCAAAAACTAAGCCAATTATTAAAGTCTGTCGTCTTCTCTTCATGTTTTGGCATCACCCATAGAGAAGGTAAACTATTGCTCATTCAACGTGTCACATAATAGGCCTTATACATTACAATGAAAACAAATGAACTTTATATATAGTGATTAAGTTAAAGACAGTAGGTAGAAACATATACTATTAATATAGAAAGTAAGTCACAGGCTCAATAGCATAGAGGGGCAGAGACCTGACTCTGACCGAAGTGATTTAAGCTCATTTACCCTACTGGATCCTTGAAAAGTCAATAGAGGAAGGGATATGTTATATTTTTTTCTACTTCACCTTTCTGTGGGGCAATTCCAATTAGGGTTACAGCCCAAGGTGGAGACCTGGGGCCCCAGCCCTGAGAAAATGCTTTTGGAACCCCCTGGCAGATTATGCATGGACAAGTTTCAAATTAATGTCATAGCATGTTGGGTACAGGGTTAGGCTGTGAGCAGCCTCTGACTGCAGTCAGGATGGACTTATATTGGGTCAACCTGATCTTGTGTCAGCTCATGGTACCAGGATCCTGCAATATTCTCCCCACTCTGGAACACCCACATCTGCACAGTAAGCAGGTCATGTTCTGATGGAAGGGTTCTTGGCAATATTTGTAATACAAATATTTTTCATGTCAAAGTGGCATTTCTCAGATTCATATTATATAAGGCCTTACATTCCCTTTGCTGTGTATATGATTCTTATATTTACCAGTTTAAAAATTTCCACTTTCAATGCAAAATAAAACAGTAACTATTTTGTCAGTGGTTGCATTGTAAACACTATTGCTTCCATTGGGCCAGGACTGCCTATCCCATAAAGGTTTATATGGTCATATACTGTACTTATAGCAGCACTGTTATTGCATTGATAGTTGCATCATTTCTGCACTGAATTTATCACAATGATTGTGTAATTATATAATTGTCTTGACTTATTCATCCATTATGTTATCATAATTCCATGTGTAATATCTGCTATGTTTACTTTGAGCAGAGAACTCTTAAGGTAAGTGGGAGTCAAATGGGAAAATTTATGCTTTTAGCATTGTGTATTTAAAATTAATGAGTTTTTATTCTCTAGTTTTATTAGTTCTGTGTGTGTGTGTGTGTGTGTGTGTGTGTGTGTGTGTGTGTGTGTGTGTGTGTGTGTGTGTGTGAGTGTGTATACATATATGCAGATTTATAAACAGTGATCACATGGTGTTCCATCATTCTATTTTCCATATAAGAAACAGTAAAAGAATGAGAACAATAATAGAATCCTCAAGTAAATGTGATGGTGAAAAATCGTGGAGTTAATGCTGATGGCTGAAGGTTTAAGATCAGAGAATGAGGGAAGATCTCCATTGGGAAAGAAAATGCTTGTGTATTAATGCCGACTGGACACAAGAGCTTATTTGATGATGAATCACATATATACAGAGTTTCCTAGAATTACACACTAAAAACTTCAGGCAACCAATTAAGACACAGCTTACATAGAAAAATTACACATGAGAAAGTGAAACTTTGTATTATCATTCTATTACAGTCACCCAGGGTGACCTAGCATTTTAAAAGCAATTTGAGGCCTATCTCTTTGCCAGCTGTATCTACAGAGACTATGGGGGTGTTAAAGTAGGCTCAATATAGCCCCTTTCACAATATAAAAAATGGGTAAACCAGACAATACAGCTCTCTTTATCTACAAAAGTGATCCCTGAGTCCATCATTTGAAAAGTGTTTTTTGGTTCTATAGTTAACATGTGAGTAGTCACTCAGGTATGTAAGGTTACCTGATGTCTATATCAATCAGATCATAGATCCATTTCCACAAGTTTGCAATGAGAAAACAGTTTATTCTTGCTTTCTTTCTAAGCTGAGAACACAGAATTTCATCAGTGAGTTGAAGGCCTCATCTGACTGAAGTAAAGGGTACACTGAAGGTCCAAGTAGTTCATATACACAGGAAGTTTAACTGCGATTTTTATCGTTTACCATCGGTTGTATGGTAGAGCCTTGCTTACTATGCTGGATCAAGAGTTCCAAGAACAGATAGAAAAGGTATGGGTCAGAGGCATATTCTTGTCTCTTGTTACTGAACTGGACAGAACAGAGCTGAATAGTTAGAAGGAGAAGTCGTTCTCACTGGAGTGATATAACAAAAAAGCTAGATGATATTATAGACGATCTTCTTAGCACTGTGTGTGGCTATTATCCAGGGTGTATTAATGACGTGAGAATCAGCAAAGATATAGATATACAGCCTCTCCATATGGTGGGCCATGATCTTTTCCAGGATCATAGTTTCCATGTTTCAGTGAGATTGGATAACAGAACCCAATCTGTAAGGGAATCCATGCCATGCTCTAAAATAATTGCAGTAATAGCTTTTGTTGGTGGGGTGAGACTGACTACTAAGGAAATTATTGCAAAAATTATATGGCATCATGGAGTAAATTGTAGATGTCAGTGCTACTTCTGTCGGGAGTAGGTGACCTGACTCACAGCAAATAGCATCTTGCACTTCAAACAATCGTATTGAGGTACTCAGATGATGGGCTTCTTTTATAAATTTAAATTGCTTAGATAATCTGCTACAACCTCAAATGAGGGTACCAATACAGCTATAGAACTTTGTCAATTCTTGAGTAAAAGGTCTACAACAAAATACACTTTTACAAGTGTTGTCATGCACTGAACAAGTAATTGATCCTTTGTTTCCTCACACTTCAGTAGTCTGGACAGGAAATACCCTGAGGTTGTGACTAGGATATGATAAACAGTTTATCCTTCTGGTCTATAAATGTTGTAACTAGATATAGTTTATCAGAACTGGTATGAAATCCCTAACCATTCTGAAGAAGTTACTCATGGAGCTCTTTGAAATGCAATAGGAGGCAGATACAAACAACTGCATATCCTGCTGTATATAACAGCAGCATATCAACAGCTGCATATCAGCAGCTGCATATCATTGCTGGAACCTGTGTCTAACAGAGCTATTTTCAAACTATCTGGAAATATACAGAGCTAAGTATATTTTTTGGTTCTTCAGAATTTAGTACTGTAGGGGCGTGGCTAGGATGCTGAACTGATAGCTGCACTTCATTTCAGCTCTCTTACCTCAATACAATTCCTGACAGGAATTTTACAAAATAATATTTAATTTGAAGAAATTTTTATTACTAACTTATTTCTAATAACTCTGAGCATCTATAAGAAAAAATTTATTGTCAGAACTTGAATAATTCCTGTCAAATTAATTACTGGAAAATCAGCACCAATATCAGCTTTACAGCATGAGTCATCTAAGGAATACAGCACAAGACTCTTCTCTCAAAAAGACCTGCAGTCTCTCATTACAAATATACAGGAACTTACAATAAAAATCGACAAGATGGACAATAAAATAGATACTTTTAAAGAAAAGTGCTCACAACAACTGGAACAGCTTCAAGAAATGTTTACACAGCAGAAAGGACAGATATCACTTATTGAACAGTCATTAAGTGACATTGACACTAGAGTTCAAGTAGAAGAACAACAAACTGAATTCTTACTTCAACAGAATACATATTTACTAGAAAAACTTGATGATATGGAAAACCGAACAAGAAGAAATAATATTAGAATATATGGTCTACCAGAAAAATCTGAAGGGGACAATATGATAAACTTTCTTACCACCTGGATACCAGATGTAACAAAAATACCTGAAGCTCTTTCATATGGTATAGAACGGGCATAGATCACTAGCAGCTTCTGGAAATGCTTCTTCTCCGGTAAGAACAAGCCGAGATCTATAATTGTGAGACTTTTTCTACACAAGATAAAGATCTTATATTAAGAAATGCTTGGGCAAATTCTCCCATCAAATACAATGATTCATTAATAAGATTTGACAATGATTATTCTACAAAGGTGGTTTCAAAAGAAAAGAATTTCTACCAATAAAAAAACCTTGAAGAAAAAGCAACTGAAAGTCCATCTTTTATTTCCAGCAAGACTGAAAGTTTTTCTACCAAATGGAATAAAAATCTTTGAAACAGTAGATTCAGCAATAAAATACCTTACCAACAACAACATCCTAACACATGAAGAATCTATGGACTGGACAATAAGTACACCGAAGAGAAATGCTGAAGTAAATAATTGGAAAACTGTTGAGCAAAAGAAAAAAAAACTAAAGGACAAATAATCTTACATGTGTTATATTCTGTAAAAATCTAAATAATAATACTAACAACAAAAGAAAAGTTCTTACTGTCTTCAAGTTACACCAAAACAGGTACTGTTTTCAATTATATTTTAAATGTCAAAATTAGCATAAATGTAAATACATTTATCTCAAATCACATCAATATACTAAGCATAATTTAAACATTACTCTATTTTCATTATTATCCATCTATTATTTTCATATTCTTAATCAGAGTAATCAATGCATAATAATGTTCCCAAATAGTTTATTTATTTATTTATTTATTTTCTCTCTTTGTGTTTTGTTGTTTTATTTTTCTCTTCTTTTATTAAATCTTCATTAACTTATAATACTTTAATCAGTATATGGTTATATTGCTTAATAGGTATAGTAATGGCTACTATATAACTTATTATTAGTTACATCCCTGATAGTATTACTTTTATAAGTTAAAAGTGTCCCTGTTTGGATAAACGCTAATGCTGGGCAGAAATGTGTTGCTTTTGAAATGAAGTATTTCAGTTAGGATGTATCATAAGACTACTTTAAATAATCTTAAAAGATGTTCTGCCTTTGACCCATATGCACATACTGATATAGTCCAGTGAAAAAATATGTTTTAAGTGATATTTTGAGGCTATAAGTCATGTGTGTTGTGGCTCCAGACATCCGGAGTTGAAAGATGCTTGTGACTAGCTTAGATATCCTGTTGTCTTTTCTTTTGTAGAGAAATAAGGCATAGCATGTTTAAAATGCAAAGTTTGACAGTTGTGAACACTACTCCGTAAGCTAGAGTGCTCGTGTGCCACTACATGAGTTTGTCACCAAATAAGAGGAGGGAAAAGAAAAAAGAAAAAACACATACCTTTTCCCTGCTTGGTTCTCGAGACAATTTAACAGCCACAAACATCACTAGAAACTTGAGTTACTTATTGCTTGTCGCATTTACTTGTGTACGCCATCCCCTGACTCTTTCTATTTGACGTCTAGTCAGAAAATAAGCTAGGTTCACATTTAAAGATACAGAAACCTAAATTCCTTCTAAGGAAACATAAATAATATAAAAGGTTCATATAAATATACACAGATATTTATTTTTGAAGCACTTTCAGTTTATGGCTACTGATGTCTTCTAGCACCTTGATAGATAAGTACATATATCTGCTTGTCTTTCTATCAGTTTAGATTTCCAGACATTTTAGCTATCCCTTACTATGTTTTATACAGCAGAGTTTAAAAAGAAGAAATTAATCATCAGCAAATAAAATCACTGCTGTTTTACAAATTCTCTAAAGAAACTAGTAAATGTCAAGCAACTGACAGGTTTGTTTTGGGGAGGGTTGCCATTTCCCACGCTGGTGCTCCTGCAGAATACTACTGATGTCCTGCTGCCAAGGTATGCCCTCGGGTGGGCAGGTGGGATGCAACAAGAAGGTTGGATGTGCATTTGGCAAATCAAACATTTAGATGGCGGTATGGTATACTAGATGGAGAAAGTGGAAGCAATGATTGTATAGGCAACTATAATGAGTAACATAACAACAGTGGATTTGACCCGGTGTGTCAATTATACAATGTTTATATCCCATGTGGCTTTGGGCTTTGTCGAAGCATCTGTGTTCTACACACATATTGTGTTGGATCTGATTTGAGTGGAAGGAGGAGAGGCTTAGCCCACACCCTAATTTGTTACTGGGTTGCCATACATTATGGGCATGCATTGTGGCAGGTACTCAACGGGCTATCCATCCTTAGATGGCTCATGCTGTTCCCATTTGCTCATCTGAATGGTGACTGCAGCTGTGCTCTTCTTGTTATGTTGCCTGGCTGTGGCTTCACCCTTCTTATAATATTGCCTGGCTTTTTACATTATCAAGAATGACACAATACTAGTGTATGCGGGTATATCATGTTACTGTTAGTGTGGACAAGGATGCTTGACAATGCAACTATGATTCTTGGACCTTTCTGCAGATGGGTGTGTTGTCTGGCAGTTGAGAGCCTGGTTGTTCCTGATCAGCGGACCTGTATTTTTGTGTTTCAATGTGACTGCATGAAAGGATGCCAGTATTGGTCTGCAAGTTTGGTGGGCAGTAGATTCGTTGGGGATTGATTTGAGGAGACACTTGTATTATGGCTGGGGCACTTGACATTTGATAAATGTATCCTCTCAATGATGCGTTCTGTCTGGTCATTGGCTGTAAAACAACTTTTCTGAGAAATATTGTTGTGGTGCCAGTTAATGATTTGGATTAAATGTTTCTATATACAGTCGTGAAGCAATTGCCAGGATAAAATGGTACTCTTGCAGTGCATGGATCATCGTGGCTGTCCTCCGATGTTGGAGGAAAAACAAGCTTCTTGGACACCTTTTTGACGTGGTAAAGGTGTTAACCCATGGTTTGAATACGTTTTGTCTCTTTGCTGCAAAATGGGTTGGGAATTTTGGCCTGTAATATTTTCGTACATGGTGGTTTGAATCTTGGCAGCTTCCATTGTTTTGATGTGTTCTCCAGTATACTTTTGTTCAGTCATAGGATTGAATTACTGGTGTTGAGTAGGTCAGGATTGTATCTCCAGCACTTGTTGTCAGCACATAGACGCACTGGTTGGGTGTCAGTCTAAGCTGTGGGAGTTGATGTGTGATATACATAGATGTTTGCTTTGAGGGTGTGGTCAAGTGCGCTGCAGTTTTACCTCTGTACTGTGTCAGTTTTCATTGTGCAGGGTCCCTCTGAGGGTTGATGGAAGTGTTGGCAACAAGACACTCAATCAGGTAACAACATTATGAGTGGTCTCTTGGGTAAGGGAGCTGTCTAAATTGTGATCTTGTTGTCTCCAGCCATGGGAATTGTCATTGAAAAGCTGAAAAATGCAATCAGAGGAACATATTTAATGTCTACTAAAGAAATATTAATATACTTATACATTGTATCGCATTTCAGTTTATGTTAAACATGAAATATGATGTGGTTTCAGAACTATTCATGTTTTATTCCAATATGACTTTGCAAATATTAATTTAAACACTGGTTTCGGACTTGAGTAGTCTAAAACAATTGCACAACAATGGTACTGTATTATACAGTAATGTCAGTAAATAGTTTTCAACAGATGTATGAAATATACAGTTATAGATTTTAACATGATGTTTATTAATACCCTAAATTATTTTGAAATGATACTACCTTAATCTAAATATTTGTACCTTTTTGAAACCTGCTTAGAAGTAAGTATTATTGAATTACAATAAGATGAGTAAAGAATATATGTATATATTTTAGCTGATTAGATTATCTTAATATATTATTCAATTATCTTTATTTAAAACTAAGAGGATAAGAGAAACTGATCCAAATATTATTTGTGAGGGTAGAAAGTTTGTTTGGTTAGATTCACTAACCAAACGAAGAGGTATATTACTTCATAGCAATAGGGAATGGTTTTTAAGGTTAAGAATTACAAGTTTGGAAGTTCTTTGGTTTTTTTTTTTATTCTATCACTTTGGTGTCACTCAGAAACATGCAAAAATCATACAAGAAAAACTTTTTGAATACTGTATCCAAGATGGAACTAAGAATAAACAATATTTACATAAACTCACACATAAAACAAACTCAAAACTAGGAAATAAAATGTTTATCCATAAATGTTAATGGTCTAAATAATAATAATAAAAGGAGAAGCCTATTCAAGTACATACACTTACATAAACCACAAATAGTCTTTTTACAAGAGACACACTTATTAGATAGAGATATAAACAACTTAAATATTAATAATTACACAGTACTAATAAACTCTCAATACAAAACAAAAAAGAGGAGTAGCTATACTACTGCAACTCAACTATAACACCTAAAATAATTACTACTCATCAAGATACATCAGGTATGTTTTGTCTAGTTTCAATAGAGTTAAATAAGAGAATCTATACGTTAGTAAATCTATATTGGATCCCAGGACTAGGATTAAAAACAGTTAAACAGCATTTTGAAGAGATAATTCATTTAACTAAGGGTAGCCTGATATTGGCAGGAGACTTCAACTGTATAATGAATGAAAAAGATACAGATTCTAAATCCAAAAGAAGAAAACAACCCATCTCTAAAGCACTATCAAAATTTATAGATACATTGTATTTAAAAGATATAAATGAATTTGCAGAACCAGACTCACTAATCTTCACATTTTATTCTCATAGATATAAAACTAACTCTAGAATTGATAGAATATATGTTGCCAATGACCTAATAACAAAAATTGACAAAGTCAAAATCATAAATTGTCCTTTATCTGATCATAATGCCATAGTCTTTGAGATAGAGCTTACACCATTTTATTCAAATCCCATTACTAGGATACCTTCCTATATCACAAAATTGAGAGATTTCAAAGAATTTTATGAAGAAACAATCAAAAACTTTCTAGAAATAAATTACACAGAAGATATTTCAGAAATATATGTCTGGGATTCATTAAAAGCAGTTACATATGGGAAGATATTATCCTGGTACATAAATAAAAGGAAGTTATGGAATAAAGATATGCTGGACTTACAAAACAAAGCAGATAAATTGAAACTGGAAATACAAAAGGGTAATGCTACTCAAGTTCAAGAACTTACACAAATCAATAAGAAGTATACAGAATTGCTACACCATAAGATTATGATCAACTTAGAAAAGATAAAAATAAACTCATACTCTACTAATTCAGCACACCTGAGATACTTAACTAATAGAACAAAAAAATAATTAAATCTAAGCAAATAAAAGAAATATTTATTCCCAATACTAACAAAAGAGTTACGGAACTAAATGATATTTTAGAAGCATTCAGACTCCAATTTAACATTGATAATTCCATAAATACTCAAGATACACCTACTAAGGATATAAAAAATACTTAGAAAACAATATTCATATTAAATTAACACAAGAACAAATAGACATTATAAACAAACCAATCAATATGACAGAATTAAAATCACAAATTAAAAAGCTCAAGACAAATAAAGCACCTGGCCCAGACAATATGCTACCAGAAATGTATAAATTAATACCCAATCAAGCCATATCTTTATTATTAAAAGTGTATGATATAGCCAATAAAGATTTGAATATACCACCCTCTTGGAAATATTCATTGATATCCCCAATTATCAAACCAGATAAAGATGAAAAACAGTGTTCCTCATATAGGCCAATATCATTACTCAATATAGACTACAAGATGTTTATGGCTATATACGCAGATAGGATCAAACACTTTCTTCCTTTCTTAATTCACAAAGATCAAACAGGTTTTATTAAAGGAAGAAATACTTCAGATAATATTAAAAGAATACTAACATTAATAGATTATAGCAAACATAAAGTCCTAAATTTAAATGTAATCTCATTAGATATTAATAAAGCTTTTGATTCGGTTAACTGGAACTTTCTTTCACTAGTTTTAAAAGAATATAACTTTCCTTCTAATTTTAATAATCTTATCCAAATACTATATGAAAAATCTACTGCATATGTTAAACTGGGATCATATAGATCAGGCCCTATAACAATAAAAAAGGGAACTAAACAAGGTTGCCCTTTATCACCATTGTTATTTGCATTACTCATAGAACCCTTTGCAAATCAAATCAGATCAAACAATAACATAAAGGGCATTTGTATTAATAAAATGTTAATGTGTTAAACCTTAAAATCCAACTCTTTGCTGATGACATACTATTAACTCTCTCAGATGCAAATGAGTCTTTGAATGCTCTATTTAACTCCATGAATAAATTTCAAAATATTTCAGGCTTAAAATTTAATGAAAACAAAACTAAAATTATGCCCTGTAATTGTAAAAAAAAAATAATATAAACAAAAGATTTTCCAAATATATAGTAACAGAAAGTAAATTATTATATCTGGGAATAAATCTACTCAATGAATTAACAGATTCTCTAATATTTAACTATAATAAAATACTAGACAAAATAGAACAAACAATTGGTTACTGGAATAAATATATCTTTTCAACAGCAGACAGATTATATCTTATTAAAATAAACATATTTCCCAAAATATTATACTTAATACAAAATTTTCATTGCCACCTCCCAAATATATTATTCAAAGATACAATAAACTAATTTTAAATTTTCTATGGTTTCCAAATAAACCCATTATAGCCTTAAATAAACATTTGCCAGATTGGGAAGATGGTGGAATTAATTTACGGATATTGATTTATATATTACCTCATCTGTTATTAAAAACATAACACTATGGTTAAATAATTCATACACACATATATGGAAACAAGCCCATGAGCAGATTTACATAGAAATCAATTATAATCACATACAAGACAACTTAACAGTAATACCATCACCCCTTATATGGATGTTAAAAGATTATTTTTAGGGAAAAGAAATAATATTAATAAATTGCCATCAAACTATGTAAGCTCTACACTTTCAGTGTTCAGAACATATATAAACAAAATACCAAATATTAATTCTTGGATTTTTCTTATTTTCCCTATAGCTTTTACACCAAATATTCTAGATACATTCCAAATATCTAAAATAAATATACTTAAAGAAGAAACATTACTCTTTTGGCATCAACTTATAGAGAAAGGGAAAATTCTAACAAAGGAACAGATAATTTATAATTATAATATAAATAAAGACAATTGGCTGTTTTACAAAATCTAAGGCATTTTCTTATAAATAAAATAGAACAAATGCAACCTTCAGTTAGACATGAAGCTCCAAAACTCATTGAATACCTTATTCTTATCACAAAACAGCCTTATCAGGGTACAGGTTATTTGTCTAATATCTATAAAATTGTTAAAAAAACTATCATGAAAAATCATACTGGGATTATTATACTTTAATAAACAACCATCCTCCAGTTGAAGAAGAAAAAGTAATATTCTAAAATCTTCCAAATTTTCTACATTATCAAAATACTGGCAATTATTCACTTGGAGATATCTACATAGAAGTTTCTATACACCACATAGGTTAGCCAAAATGTATTCTATTGAAGATCAATGTTGGAGATGCCATACCAAGATAAAAGCAGATTGGCAGCATGTTTTTTATGAATGTATATGTCTCAATATGTACTGGAAATCCATTAACTATTTTTTTCAGACTGTTTATAATGATAATTTTCAATTAACAAAGTCTTTAATTTTATTCAACTCTCCTATTCCAAACTGTGTACCAAAAAAAGACACTAAAATCCTATGGTCACTATTGGCTATTTCACGTAAAATCATAACTATACACTGGAAAAATGAGGCTTGCCCACGTTCAAGGAATTTGAGACTTTAACAACAACAGTTGCTCACATGGAAATATTAGCAGTAAAGAACTGAAAAGATCTACTTCTTATTATTACTCTTGGATGAAAGTACTGGAAATACTCGAAAATATCAAAGAAGATATATCATCTTATGTTTCTAACTTTATATAATATAGAATTTCAAAGTTATTTGCATAGACACCAATGTAAATAGTTATATAATGGTTTGAAGTTAGTAATGTTTTAGAATTGTAAATATGTTATTTATCTTTATTTCATGTAATGTTTAAGACATCTTATTTGAAATAATAAAAAAAAAATATTTAGTGAAAAAAGAATTTAGTACTCTAAATTGTTGCTGGACTAATTTTATTCAGAGTTGTACACTGTTATTTTTGATTCACTGTATAGTTTTTCAGATCTCTGCTGAAAGTGTTTTGCCCCACCTCCTCCTATTTTCTGCTGTGTCTTAAGTTGGTATAACTGTTTTTTACAGCTTGTGTCATCTTACTATCTGAAGGATTACTTGCATAATAATAGACCCTGTTAGTTAACAGCCCGCATATCATTGCTGGAACCTGTGTCTAACAGAGCTCTTTTCAAACTATCTGGAAATATACAGAGCTAAGTATATTTTTTTGGTTCTTCAGAATTTAGTACTGTAAATTGTCGCTGGACTAATTTTATTCAGAGTTGTGCACTGTTATTTTTGATTCACTGTATAGTTTTTCAGATCTCTGCTGAAAGTGTTTTGTCCCACCCACCCTCTATTTCTGGATTGTTTAAATTTGGTGGCTTTTGCAGTTGCCCACCCCACTGTATATTTGATCTGGGACACCCCCCAGTCCCATCTCTTTACCACATTCTACCTAATACACTCCTTCTGCACTTGTTTTTAGTCATTTTTAATTTAATTGCATTTTTTTAAACTGTGTTTGGTCTAATATTGCTACATACTCAAGTGTGCTAGCTTGCACTGCATTTGAATTTTTTTTACTGCTGTTTTAGCTACTTTTCTGTAAAAAAAAAAAAAAAAAAAAAGAACAAAACAAACAAAAAAAAAACTGTAAGCCTGTTTCCTACCTTTTCTGTAACTGGTGTAGTCCAGATACAGATTTGCTGTATCCAGGACTATTTGTAAGCTTCAGAGCCCCCCAAACCTTTCTGTGTTGGAAGGAAGCCTTCTAGCTTGTTAGTGGGAGTGGTAAGCACTAGGTAACCTGTCTACCACATAAGGAGTGGTTCTGGCCCAAAAATTGTAGTTATTGGCCATCTGGGCAATCTTTTCCATCTCTCTCAACTTTCTGATTTGAAAGCCTGCATTTGCACTTGTTTCTTTCCTGTAACTAGTCTAGCGCAGATACAGATTCTTAGTTTTAGCACTTGAATTTGCTTATTCGTGCTCAGCACCTGTTCAGAACTTGTTGTAAGCACTAAATAAGCTATTAATTACTATAGCACTCAACCTTCCTCATTACTGAGAGGAAAACAGTTTTTGCACTTGCTTTCCTCACTTGCTTAGAGAAAAACAGCTCTTGAACTCACTTTCCGCACTTATCTAGAGGAAAATATTTTTTATTCAGGCATGTCCAAGGGCCAGCTCTCAGTGTTCTCTCCTGTCTATCTGATGAATCTGGGCATCTTGGGGCAATGTAGAAATTGCCTCATGTACACAAACAACCCTCTCCTCCTACCACCCAACACTACAACCTGTGAGAGATGCACTTATCTAGCCAAACTGGAAGTAAAGTGCTCTCCAACCAAGACTGAACTTGACATTCAAGAGGAGAAGGTAAACACTTGCACCACACCACACTTATCACATAGTCTCACTAAATCTACAACACCAAAATCCAGACATAGGAACACAAAAATATTCGCGGAGGCTCTCAATAATAATCTGCCCAAGCAACAGAGACCTCCAAAGCAGAAAAACAAGCAACTTCCATCCCCCAACACAACCCAAATGACACATAGCCCACAGACTCAGTGTGCCACTCAACCACAACCAATAAGGCAAAACAACGTACCCAACACACTAGTCATAGGTGACTCTGTAATCAGGCACACTGATGTACCACTCACCAGGCTAAACAAGGGGAAGGTTACTGTCAGCTGCCTGTCGGGTGCCAGGATCCGCCACATAACCCATGCACTCAAGTCACTCCACAACAAGTACAAATATGACTCTGTCATTGTCCATGTTGGTGTGAACGACCTGAGACGTACCTCCCTGGACTACATGAAAAGAGACATGGAAGAGCTCTCCGATTTTTAGCCCAGGCAGGTATGACCCTAGCCCTGAGTAGCATTCAGCCATCGCCCAGAATGATACCGCAGTACAAGGACAAAATGATTGACTTCAACAATTGGTTAAGCTTCTGGTGTCATTCTAAGGGGATCCAGTATCTGTCTGCTTGGGATGACATGGTCGACAGACCATGATACTTTGCCAGATTCCGGATACTGGCTAAGGCTCTTGCCACCCCACAGTGCCTTTTTTAGGCAAGGTTCAAATGACAAATTCACCACCATAACAGGAACAGGCAAGCAAAAACTGAGGGTAATGCTACTCAATGCTAGAAGTCTAAATCTCAAAATGCACTCACTCGAGGCACTTTATAAAGTGGAGAACATTGATACCTGTGCAGTGACTGAGACCTGGTTCAAGGCTCTAGAGAGCACCCCTGCACTACCAGGCTATAACTCATACCACACTTTTCGGCCATGTAACCTGGACCAGAACACCAAAGGCAGAGGTGTGTCCATATTCATTAAGGGTATCCACACCTCCAGTCTAGTTGCTCAGCATAATGCATCCGAGGTTATCCAAGTACAACTAACTCTGGGCAAAACTGCAATCCAAATTGTAGCTTGCTACAGATCACCCACCATGCCCCAGGATTGCAACTCCTCTTTTCCTGATGTACTGGAAAATATTAGGGTTCAACCAAACACCCTAATAATGAGCGATTTCAACTACCCCACCATTAACTGGGAAAACTACTCATGTACCAACTCCTTCACACAATGCTTTCTGGAATTCATAAACTCCAATGCCCTGGATCAACTTATCCACACCCCCACTAGGGGCAACAATATCCTAGACCTAGTCATTACCAACATGAGTGACCAGTGTTCCACACCTGACGTCAACTTCTCTTTGGTCCGATCCGACCATAAGCTAATCACCCTTGATATCCACATCCCACCCCCACCCCCCATTAAGGAAACCATGGTAAAAAATTTCTCCAAAGCCAACTTCATGCTTCTTAAGACAGAAGTGGTGAACTTCATGACACCCATGCAGATGGACAATACAGTTACGACTGTTGAATCCTGCACAAATGCACTCTATAAGCACTTACACGAGTGCATGGATCATGCTATCCCAAACCGAACCAAGACGCTATCCGCCAAAAAAAGGAAGCCAATCTGGTGGTCCCCTGCTATAAAGAAATTGTAGAACAGAAGGAAGAAATTGTTGCAAAAGTGAGTAAAATCCCATGAGTGGAGTAGCTCCCTGGTCAGCCTCAGTAAGAAGCTGAGATCCCTTATAAGATCCTCCAAAGCTAGCTATGAAAACAAAATCACTACTGATTCTAAGGGCAACCACAAAGCATTTTATAGCTATGTCAAGAATCTCAATGGCAACACCCAGATCTGCTCTGAGTTACAGCACAATTGCACAAAAATTACAGAACCAACTGATATTGCCAACATCCTGGCAGATAGGTTCAGTGCTAACTTTACCCCCCACCCCCACCCCCTAAAGGGCCCATATCTATACAGGAAGAATGCAGAGTCTCTGTAATCACAACTACACAGGTAAAAGCTGCACTCTCTAAAGCCAAAAACACAGCATCCATGGGACTGGACAACATCCCAGGCTGTATTTTACACTAACTTCAGAAAGAACTGGCTCCCCACCTAAAAACTATGTTCAATCATAGCCTCACATCAGGCTTTGTGCCCACTGAATGGCGCACAGCAACAGTTATTCCACTCCACAAAAGGGGAGCCACCACTGATCCCGGGAACTATCACACTATTAGTCTGACGAGCCTGGTCTGCAAGGCCATGGAACGTATCATCATGGAACTCATAAACAAAGACATTGGTAACCTCCAAACTCTGGATCCCACCCAGTTGAGGTTTGTGAAAGGCAGATCATGCCTCCTGAACCTGATCGACTTCTTTGAGGCAGTCACCAAAGACGTAGATGAGGGTAAGGTGGTTCGCACAGCCTATCTTAACCTCGCCAAGGCTTTCGACACCATCCCCCATTCTGGAATAATAGCTAAACTCACTAAACTAGGTATAAATCCCTAGGTCACAAGATGGGTTGCCAACTGGCTCACTGACAAAACCCACACTGTAAAAGTTGCAGACTCCAAATCTGACCTCAAGCCAGTGACAAGTGGAGTACCACAGGGATCAGTCCTGAGACTTCTCCTGTTTGGTATCTATTTCTCTGAAGTACAGGCTAACACAGAAGGCCTCCGGGTAATGAAGTTCGCAGATGACTGCAAACTAGGAGCCATAGCTGAGTCCCCAAATGATGTGGAAATCCTACAGAAGGGCCTCGCTGAGATAGATGCCTGGTGTCAGAGCCATGGCCTCAAGCAAAATGCCAAAAAGTGTATGGTCATCCCCTTTGGTAAAATCTCTGTACCCATGAACTACTACATAGACAGCAGTCTACTTAACACCGAATGTGTGATAAGAGACCTTGGGACCCAGGAGGACAGTAGTCTGTCCTTTGATAGTCACATCACCACAGTAGTCAGGAAGTCCTTCTACATGGCACACCTCATCATAAAAGGGTTCTCATCCAGGACAAAAGAGATCATTGTTCCCCTCTACTTGACACTCATTAGACGCATTATAGAGTACAATGCCCCTTTTGGAATGTACCTCACAAGACACCTGCAGTAGCTGGAAAGGCCAGAGAAGTACCTCACAAAGAGGATTACTGGCCTCAAACAGATGCCCTACACTGACCATCTCAAAAAACTCCAGCTTTACTCCATAGCATATCACCTACTCTGAGGTGATCGCTACCTAACATATAAAGCTATGTCAAACCCAGAGCTGTTGGACATGCTACACCTAAAGAAATCACAACCCTCCGAGCTACATGCTCTAGGGACCTAAACCTTGTCATCACAATAAACTAGACATGCTGGAGGGATAGATTCCTGTCCCAGAGACTTCCCATACTCTGGAATAGGCTACCTATCTATGTCAAGCAAAGTTCTTCATTAGCACTCTTCAAGAAAAATCTTGATAAGTAGATGGGAAATAGGAAATACACCCTGGGGATCATGTTTGTGTCTCTGCTCGACAGTGGCACAGGAAAATAACTTTTTTGGGTGGCGTAAGCCAGGGAACCTTGTTGGCTAGGCTTACGTAGGCCCTCGGGCCAATAGCCTAGTACCTACATATGAACCTATGAACTATCTGTGGTTTCATGCTATAATATTTAGAAGGTATATAAAAAAAAACTAAGGACTAGTGAAACTTGTATGCCACCAACCCCTCCCTATCATTCTTAGGGAAGACTCAAC